>NC_141049.1:56856287-57051287 GCF_041138505.1 Cibotium barometz | reverse complement strand
ATACATGTATATATAGATGTATATATACATGTATATACATGTACATATACATGTGTAAATGTCATCCCAAGGGCAATTCCACTAGCCATTTCTACCACGCTTGGGTGATAGAAAGGTAGTGAGAATTGTCATCTTTACACATGCACCCACTTGAGACGAGACTGCCTAACATCGACTTAGAGGGTTATTTCTACCCAATCGATGGGGAGACCTGAAGCAAGGTGGGTAAATGTCATCCTAAGGGCAATTCCACTAGCCATTTCTACCATGCTTGGGTGATAGAAAGGTAGTGAGAATTGTCCTCTTTACACACACCCACTTGAGACAAGACCGCTTAACGTTGACTTAGAGGGTTATTTCTACCCAATCGATGGGGACACTTGAACCCAGGTGGGTAAATCTCATCCCAAGGGCAATTCCACTAGCAATTTCTACCACGCTTAGGTGATAGAAAGGTAGTGAGAATTGTCCTCTTTACACACACACACCCACTTGAGAGGCGAGACTGCTTAACATCGACTTGGAGGGTTATTTCTAGCTAATCGACGAGGAGACGAACCGAGGTGGGTAAATTTCATCCCAAGGGCAATTCCACTAGCCATTTCTACCACCCTTAGGTGATAGAAAGGTAGTGAGAATTGTCCTCTTTACACACACACCCACTTGAGACGAGACCGCTTAACATTGACTTAGATGGTTATTTCTACCCAATCGACGAGGAAACTTGAACCCAGGTGGGTAAATGTCATCCCGAGAGAGAGAGAGAGAGAGAGAGAGAGAGAGAGAGAGAGAGAGAGAGAGAGAGAGAGAGAGAGAGAGAGCTTTATAATCTTTTAGTATATATGTGAAGATTGGAGAAAATCTCATGAGGGATTGTATATTATGTGTATACACAAATATTAAAGAAAAAAATATTGTTATTTTTATTCAATGTTTACTATTTTATAATAAAGAAAATGACTTCATACTCAATGTGCACTCCTTCTAATTAAATACTTAATGGAATTAGGTTTATGGAAAGCATGGTACTGAGAGACAGGTAGTTTGAGGTGTCCTCTTTAGACCATTTCCTTGAATGCTCCAAGGAAAAGAAGAAGAAATGAAAAAATAAAATGTGCATAGGAGTCAAGGGGGATAGTGAACCTCATTGTTGTGATGCAAGGGTGCATAATGTTACCTGTAATACCGGTGATGTATTGATGCAAAAGACTCATAGGATTCTTGCAGAAAATGATAACTTTTCTGCACAAAAACAAGTAGCAAAAGAAACTTTGATGTATTTACCTCAATCTAGCACCAAGAGGTCTCAAATTGCCCTAGGTGGAGATAAAAGGATATCTAACAAGAGTGCTAGAAGTGTTCGCCATGAAATTGCTAGGAATAGGACTCTTTTGAAAGAAATAACAAGGGAAATAGCAAGTGGAGTTTATTCAGGGATATCATTGGTTGAAAGTTTGAGACTTACAAAGGTACTGTCGCTTCATCGCTAGAAATAGGACCTCTTATAATGTAGCTAGAAGAGTAAATGAGGGTAATGCAATTACAATGTCTTCCTTTTTTTACCCATGAAGAGAGAGAAGTGCCATTTGCTAATACAATAAGAAGGGAGAGTATTGGAGAAATTCCCTCTTATGTATTTGAAAAAAGAAAGGGAGGGATTTTGTTTATCCTCCATGAACTCCCGCCCGTACAAGGTATACATGCAACTACTTGGCCTTTGGTGTATTCGTGCACTTTAAGCCACTCATTTAGGAGGGATGACACATGAGTGTGGGTTTTGTGGAGCACACAAGTGAAAAGAAGATGAGTTGTGGACAGGTTCTTGGCAAATATTATTGGAAACATGGTTTATCATCGGATTGGTGGGTCCTTGGTCCCCAATAATATGTACAATCCTAAGCCACAGTTTGCACAGTTGTATGTATTTGATACTGAGCACGAAGTACAAAATCGACTAGGTGTCATGAATGGATTGGAATCCACAACCCTAGAAGCACTTCAATGCACACTTCTAATTCATTTGCTTTTAAGTATGTGGGAAGAATGTTGAGTGACGATCCAAGTTTGGAATTGAAAATGACTATATGAGACAAAATCCACATCTAGGCAGTACTCAATGCCAATAGCTTCCGAGATTGTTGGTATCATGATTGGTCAACGTGATGATCAATAATGTTGGTCGTCGTGATATTTTATTGCATACTCTAGAAGGCACATGCAAACACATCTCTAATTTGCATAGGTGCTATATGCCTCTTTTGTACGTCATGTTATTTCCAAGAGGGGAGGATGGATTTCCAAGAGGGGAGGATGGATGGCACTTGAGAATCCCTTATGCTGATGCACAAGTGAGTGCATTGAGAAATGGCCATTGTGTGACTCAACGACAATACTATGCTTATCGATTTCAAATTCGCCCAGATACAAATGCATGCTTGCTACGTGGTGGAAGGTTGTTGTTGCAACAGTTTATGGTTGATGCCTATTGTAGTGTTGAAGAGTCACGATTATCTTGGCTACGCCATAATCAAAAAAGTTTGCGTTCAGAGTTTTATAGTGGTTTAGCAGACATGCTTCATGTAGAAGGAAGTGGAAGTGGTATTGCAAGAAGGAGTGAAGCTCTTACCTCGTACTGCTTCCTATGCTTCTCTTGCTTGCCGCTTAGCCCTTAGCATGAACCAGGCTCTGATACCATGAAAAGATGCAAGGGAGAAGAGAGCTTGAGCTCTTTCAATCACACACACACTCATAAAAATCCTAGAAGAGGACACACAAGGTGAGAGACTAGAAACTCTTCTTCTTCACCCTCAACAAGCCACAGCCTCGGCCACACGTTATTGATCTTGGATAGTGCCCATAAACCTAAGACTGTCCAAGACTATGACAGATTAGTATGTGCCGAATTGCCTGACAAGCAAATGTTTCCTACTCTGCATGATGTTGTGTTGCATTGCAATATCCATGGGCCCTGTGGGCCATTCAATCCAAGTGCAATTGTATGGATAAAGGGAAATGCACAAGGAACTATCCACGAGCTTTTGCACAAGAGACTATTGTGGATGAGAGTGGTTACCCCGTGTATATGCGTCGAAATGATGGAAGAACTGTGGCATTGAAAAAGTGTAATGTTGATAATAGATGGGTTGTGCCATATAACGCTTATCTTTCAGTCACATATAATGCTCATGTAAATGTGGAAATATGCTCAACAATAGCAGCAGTGAAATATCTTTACAAGTACATTTACAAGGGGCATGATAGAGCAACAATAAGATTTAGCTCTTTACAAGATGGGGATGTTAATGCTGCTTGCGTAGTCGATGAGATTCAGAGGTTTTTGGATGCACGTTATGTCTCTGCATCAGAGGCATGTTGGAGACTCTTTGAGTATGATTTACACAATGAGAAGCCTGATGTGCAACGATTTGCAGGTACACTTAGATGGGGGTCATAATGTTATCTTCAGAGATGATAATATTACAGATGTTTTTCAGAGGGAAAATGTAGGCAAGACTACTATGACTGAATGGTTTACCTGTAATCAACAACATCCTGAAGCAAACAATACATTGTATAGTGATTTCCCTCAATAATGGGTTTGGAACTCTAGGTTGAAGAAATGGACCAAAAGAAAGTTTGGAAACACTATAGGGCGCATGTACTTTGTAGCTCCTTTGGCAGGTGAGGCATACTATATGTTTGCCTACTTCTTACAATATGTAAAGGATAGTCATTTGAAGATTTGCGTTCGCTTAATGGTCACATCTATCCTTCCTTCAAGGCAGCTTGCATTGCCAGAGGGATACTGGAAGATGATTCTGAATGGGTTGCATGTATGGAGAAAGCATCATCCATGCAAAATGCCTTGCAGTTTGAGATGTCTTTTTGGTAGTACTATATTGCTATTTTGTGAGTCTTCCTGTCTAGGAATATTGTGGGAGAGATTTCGAGAAGAAATGATAGAAGATTTTCTATACCAGTTATCGAGAAGTAGGGGTCAATTCACTTGTATTGAACAATTAGCTGAAACTCATGCACTATTGCATTTAGAAGAAATTCTTCGTGCTCACAGGGACGGAGATTGGTAGATTTTGAAGGAATGCCTGAACTAAACAAAACTGATTTGGAAGTCTTGGGTAAAAATAGATTGCTTTTGGAAGAGAGATCTTTTGATATTATCGACAATCTAACCTGTTAAGTGCTATGGAGTCAACATTAACTGATAGCCAGCGTGTTGCTTTCGATGCTGTATGCATGCAATTGTGACAGATGCAGGCGAAATTTTTTTCCTAGATGGTTCGGGGGGATCGGGCAAGACCTATTTGTATAATTGCTTGCTTGCGTGAGTATGTGGACAAGGGCATGTTGCTTTGGCCACTGCATCATCAGATATTGCTTCTCTACTCTTGGCAAATGGACATACTGCACATTCTAGATTCAAGATACCTCTGGAGTTAAACAATTCTTCAACTTGCAAAACCCTATACAAGGACAACTTGTAGAGGTTTTGAGAGTTTGTAAGCTCATTATTTGGGATGAGGCTCAAATGATTCATCATTATGCTTTTAAAAAGCATTGGATAAGAGCTTACAAGATGTATTATTCTCAAATAAGCCATTTGGTGGAAAGGTTGTATTAATGGGGGGAGATTTTAGACAAATCTTGCCTGTTGTTATGAAGGGAAGATGTGAGGATATTGTTAATGCAGCATTGTGTCATTCCTTTCTATGGAACTCTATCAAAGTTCTAAAGTTAACTGGAAATATGCGTATTCAATTAAGCAATACTAATGGATGCAATGAGTGTAAACAGTGGGTCATGAATATTGGGAATGGAGTGGATTGCAGCGATGATAATATGATGGTGACACTACCAAGTAATATGGTCTTACAAAGATGGACTCTTAAAGACTTAGTAAATTGGGTATACTTTGAATCCCTAAATGTCTTGGGGTTGTATTTGGTGACTCCAGTGTTTACTCATTGGCAATTGTATGTCGCGTTGTCACGAGCACGGTCTCCTCATGCTGCGAAGGTGTTACTTGAGGATAACGCTAATGTGGAGTCTTCATTTGATGATCTTCAAAGTTATACACCTATAACAAAAAATATTGTTTATAAGGAGATCTTGATGACTTCATAGTGACAAGTTAGGTTTCTTATTTAAGTTCTGCAATTTGATTAATTTTGTTGTGATTTTTTTAAATACATATTTGTCCATGGTCAAAGTACATATTTGTCCATGGTCAAAGTACTTATTTTTATTGTTTATTTTTTGATATACATGTCTAAGATTATCTTTACATTGGACATTCCTTTGTCGAGGATAGTATAGTAGGTGAGTTATTCTCTATGTTTGCATAACTTTTCTTGATTACAAAGTATGGAACATGACATTCTATATTGATGTCTATCTGTACAGAGCCACCTCTATGGTCAACTCCTATTACTGTGGGTCACATAGCAGGGATTATGATTGATGCTTATAGGGATGGGTAAGTATAAGTGTAATTGTTAGGCATTGCATAAATATTTTTTGAACCTATATATAAATAATTGTATAACCTATTTGTTATGCTTTGATTTTAGGATATTGCATGACATTGATACGTTTATGGTAAGAGTTATCGACGAAGGCATTGAGATGTATGGGATCGGTGTTCCTGATGAGGAGTGGGGTGTTTTGGAGAGAGATGGACAGATGCTTTGCATCATTTGAGGAGTATTCAGTACCCCAATGATTGGTTGTTTCTTACATCCATCATGACCATTGGTATTCATTATGGGTTTTATACTAGAGCTCCTCATGTACCATCCACTCGATGTTCTATTGTATGAGGTAATTTTGATTATGTTTTTCTATTATAAGTTTTTTTTGAGATTTTATATATCGATGTATCGTTATAAGATTTTTTTGAGATTTTATATATCGATGTATCGTTATAAGATTTTTTTGAGATTTTATTTATCGATGTGTCGTTATGTGCAGGTCCTTTTGAGATTTGATTTATCATTGTGTTGTTATGTGCAGGTCCTTTTGAGATTTGATTTACCATTGTGTCGTTTGTGCAGGTTCTTTGCATTCATTGATAGTAGAGCATGTGCGGGATGGCTCACCGCTTTACAATAGAAAGCATATTGTGAGGAGACAAATGAATGATCCTTCTCACAAGAGAAGAATTCAATTTGTTGATTCCGACATTACTGACTGAGAATACGTATTTTGTGGTGCATTTTGAGAATATGTAATATTGGTCCTTTTTTGCATCTTTGTATGCTACATTACTATGATATTTTTGTTTTCGTTAATCTACGAGACATGGATGTTATTTTGAGATATGTATATATGAAGCCACTTGAAGTAATGTATTGTGTTTACTTAAAACATGACCTAAATCTTGGAGAAACCAGGCTATTTTTTTCTGGAACTCTACCTGCCGCCACAGCAATGCGCGGGTCCAATACTTGTCTTTTTTATAAAATCATCTAATGTATGTATACATGTTTCCTCCGAGATTTTTGAAACCCCTTACCTCCCATATTTTTGAAACCCCCTATGTATAAATACTACAAAGGAGAGTTATAAATATACATTCAATCTATAATACTTTTCGAAAGCTTACTTACTTCGTTCTAAAATCTATATTTTTATAGGAAATAATATGATACTTATCACATTTAGAATTAGGGAAAAATAGTTTATATTCTTTTTTAGTTTAGACATGTACAATCTTTATGGTGAACTACATTCAAATCTTGAAACCAAACTCTATTTATGAAATTTTATTTTGGGTCTCACATCACTCCACTATCTTTTTATACATACTTCACCCAAACTTGGATTACATCCTCTTTCTAATATACTTATATATATATTTAAAGGCATACTTTATATTCTCCCTTAAAGTAAGTGTTAACCCACAAAATCTGATGAAAGCATTTGAAGAGAATTCACCTCCTTTGTCAGCCCGGAGAGTCTTCACCTGCAGTCTAGACTCTTCAATCAACAGTCACATATTCATTGTGTCTTCATCTTAATTCCGTCAAAGGTGTCTTTCTCTTTCTAATATACTTATATATATTTTTGAAGGTATATTTTATACTCTCCCCCCCTGAAGTAAGTGTTAACCACATGGATTGCTTCATCGACACATATCTACAATCAATAACATATTCATCGTGTCGCCACAAAAGCATTTTCATCTTGTCATGGTTATATTGTGAAAGTGGCTTTGCCATGTTGTAAGCATCATGTGTATACATCTTGGGCATGAAGCTTGTATCGTATGGAAACTGAAAAATAAGGCCAAGCCTATGTAAAAGAGCTAATACTAGGCTACTTTGGCTCTTAGGTGAGGGATGAATTTCTAGCTTGGGTACATCATCGGTCCCAGAGGCTAGATACAAGCACTTTTTGGTAGGAAGTAGGATTTTTTCACAACAAATTTTTGTTTAAGAGATGGGTAGTGAGTGGATTTTTGATTGCGTGCTCATTTTGGCCGCTGAGGTTACAAGCATATTTGACTCGTGGGTGGTCACTCACATTCACCTGCTCATATGGTGACTTACAAAGGTTACAATAATGGTAAAAACATTTGTCGGACACTTTGATTGATAACTCCCAATTTTGTAAAGAAGATTTTATCGATGAAGATCTACTCGATGGAGACGATGTTATAGTTGCAAGTGAAACCCAAACTTTGCCCTTTTGAAGGCCCATACGAATAGTTCCTTATTAGGATAATTATCACCAAGGTTTATAAAACCAAAAGGCTTTTAACCTTAATGGATTTTTATTTTTATTTTTATTTATTTTTAATAATGCAGCCTTATCCTGTTGCGCTCTCCGCTCCTGCTCGTTTGTGGCGCCGATTGTTGTTGCCTGTGAGAGTGGTGGTTCCCTCTGCTTCCCCAAACGTCATCATCAGCAGCATGAAGTTTTTCTCTCTCCTTCGCTCTTCTGTCATGGACGACTTCCTGGACAGCGCTTGCTGCTTTGGCCAACGACTTTGGCGATCGTGGTGCGGCTGGCTGCTTCATTTGCTACTATCTGTGTAGCGGCTTCATTTTGCTACTCTTTTTGCTACTATCTGTGTAGCGGCTTCATTTTGCTTTGCTGATTGCGTTATGTCCTCCGTGTGCTATTGTCGGGCTTGCTCGTACTGCTATAACAGGTGCTTGATAGCTTGTGTGCTGTGCGCCGGAGCTGACACGATGGTGCTGATGAGATGGCACAATTACTTGCTAACATGCTCTTGCTTGGCTGCTGGCGTCTCTCCCAGCCCTCTTCTCTTTCCTTCACAACGCTGCCCACATTTCTCTCAGTTCTCTGGTCTTTTCTCTATTGCACCTTGTTCTTCTCTACACTCCTTATTACTAGGGATGGCTCTCCAGCACTACCAATAACTATGCACGCTTTATGCTACAACTTTGTTTAGAGAAGGCTTTAGATTCAACATTTCTCCTTCCTTTACTCTCTCTCTCTCTCTCTCTCTCTCAAGGGTGCTAGACCTTTCAACAAGGGAACCTAATCACTCAATGGCCTAAGATAAACCTCATCACCTCCTAATGTAATAGTGTTGATCCTAATACAATTGAAGATAGTACCCTAAGCCAATTACTTGCTAAGATCTGAACCTAAACTAAGAGAAATAGACCTAAGCTCTGATACCATGTTGAGAATCATGGATCAAGCTCTCCTAATGACAAGATATTTACCTAAAGATAAACTAATCCGACACTAATCACAATGCTAAACTAAGGTAGAAGGAAATGAAAAAAACTGACAATGAGAGTGTGCTAATAAAGATGCACTCAAGTACGATTAGACACCAAGATGAATTAGCTTGGATACATAAAGAGACTTGAGATAAGTGAAAGTGGCATATTCAAATTGCTTGAAATGTCTCCCTTTTACATGAGGAGAATACAACTTGGCCTTTCTCTTGCATGTGGGATAATTCTCACTAGGTGATGTGGCTTCTCACATACTCAATATTTTCCTAGTGCTCCATGGCACCATATTTCTCAACAAACCACGCATTGGGTAGTTCTTCCTACTTCTGGTTACTGATCGATGACTTTAGTAGAAAGATGTGGGTGTATTTTCTTTGGGATAAGGTTGAAGCTTTTGGAAGATGTGGGTGTAATTTCTTGGGGATAAGGTTGAAGTTTTTGCAAAGTTCTAAGTATGGCATAACTTGGAGAATGAGATAGGAAAGAGAAAGATGTGTCTATATTTTCTTTGGGATAAGGTTGAATCTTTTGGAAAGTTCAAAGTATGGCATAACTTGGAGAATGACACAGGAAAGAGGCCGAAGAAGTTTCGAACATATTGAGGAGGAGAATTTACATCAATTGACTTCAATGCCTACTGTTAAGGAGCACATGATCAAGAGAGATTTTCTCATACTCCACAACAAAACGCTGTGTTGCAGAGTGCAAGAATTACAGAGTGGTGACGATGGCATAGAGTATGCTCCAAGACAAAGGATTACATAATTCTTTTTGGGATGAGGCAGTTAACATTGTACTGTATATCCTTATTAATATGAGTTATACAAAGGTAGTGAGGGCATGACAACTCAAGAAGCTTACTCAAGTAAGAGACCCTCAGTTGCATATTTCAAGACATTTGGTTGTGATTATTTTATGTATATTCCAAACTCATCTAGAACCAAGTGGGATTCACATCACAAGGGTGGAACATTGAGAAAATGCTTTTCCAACATATAGGGCATCGTTGCCAGGAAACAAACGCTATCACACTTGCTAATCGTGGTTTTTATTCCATAGTACATAGAGTCTCACCATTGCCTGTGGCACATAGTAGTAGTAGATCATGAAACATATACGGTATAATTAAGTTTCACGATAGTCTAATTAATGGTGGTTTTTGGATTCTTGATAGTCTAATTAAGTTTATTTTTATTTATTTTTTCTTAATTTTTAGCTTAGTCTCTTTGTTTTCATGCACATTTTTAATTTCAATCTGCATTCATGTGTTTAGACACATTAGCTTAGCCTTAAAGAACATATTAGAGAATTTGAAAAAATCCCATTACTTTGGGAATTTTCTTTTCAATATACTTTTTGGTATATCTTTAGCATACTAATTTCAAAGATGTCGGAGAATGAGGATTTAGAATCTACTCTTCAAGAGCTTTCCAAACAATATGTCACATGAGGGGGTTTTGACAAAATCTTAAAAGGGTTCACCATGCCTCCAATTTTTTATCTTGCAAAATAGGAATTGGGATTTTCCCAAACTCCCTAATATGGTCTTCTTACCTTTTCTTTAAATAATGCTTATATTAGGTTAATTTTTTATTTTCAACGTAATTATACTATCAATTACATTGTTAATTAGGATTTAATAGTTTTTCTTACATTAGGTTAATTTTTTATTTTTAACTTAATTAGACTACTATCAATTACATTGTTAATTAAGATTTAATATTTTTTCTTGTATTAAGTTAATTTTTATTTTGACTTATATTAGACTATCAATTACATTGTTAATTAGGATTTAATAGTCTTTCTTACATTAGGTTAATTTTTTATTTCTAACTTAATTAGACTATCAAGAATCCAAAAGGCATTAAAATTCATAAAAATGTTGGAACAGAGATCAAGGTATATAGCAACCCACATAAATGTAGTAAGCAAGGACAGATAGATATAAGCACAACACTAAAAGTAGATTGAGTAAAGTATAAGTGAAGTGACATGATAAGGTCACTTACACACACTCGTAAAATAGTGTGTACATATGTTTGGGAAAAAAACCCTACCCCTATCCATTATTAGCCTACGTCCACACATCAATACCATGATAGTGTGTACTCATAACACTGTGTACATATGCTCCAGGAAAAAAACCTCCTAAAGAGAGAAAACGTACCCTGGTCCATTATTAGTCAATGTCCACACATCACTACCATATAAATGGCTCCAAATTTCCCACATAGTGATGATGTGAACATGCATAGGGATCATGTGCCTGATCAATCCCCAAATGGCAATAAACCCAAAGATTTACAAAAAGCTTCAAACTTCTCTCATGAGAGAGCCTTCATGAACAAATATGCCACATTGTTGTGTGTAGAGACATAAGCTAGGCTAATCTCTCTTGCAATCAGTCTCTCCCTAACATAATGATAATGCACCTCAATTTTGTGTAAGCATGAAACATTGGGTTTCTTGCAAAATGGCTAATACACTTTGGTTGTTGTTCACTTATTTGAGAACATTTGAGCCTCGCAGTATAAAGAGAAGAATAGGAAGAGTCTAAGGGCCATATCATCTTGCACATCTAGCCACTCTAAGTAGAGCAACCCTCTCTTGTGGAGAGCTAGGGTCCTCAACCTTGTCTTCCTTGTTAACACTACAAGGAAGATTAGCAAATGGGTGAAAAGCAAGGGGGGAGAGAGAGAGTTATGGAAAGATCAACCTCTACTTCAATACCTCGGTGAGTGAGAGCATGTGAGAGAAGGAGAGAGGGAGAAAAGAACTAGTATCAACACATTGTCATTCACTGCAAGCAAGCATGAAAAAAAGAAGAGAGGATATAAGCGAGTACCATAAGAGCAAGAGACTCAAACTCAATTGACTACTAGGGACCCAAGATCTAGTCTAGGCTAATTTCCTACTCTAAGTATATACTACTAGCATTATACAAGTCGGAATCTCGATTGTGACTATCTTTCATCTGGAATTACATGAGCCATAATCTTAGAGATTTCCCATAACAAACAATATGGCTTGAAAAAGTTGTCACGCATTTGGAGTAGCCAATGTGGTTAACATACCTCTCCCTAATCACGGTTTCATCAATGGAATTGGCAATAAGCTCAATGGGAGTTAGTGGTAGAAACCGCTGAAGTTCAATAGAAGTCGAATTGGGACTTCGTATACTAGGCGGTTTGGTGGAAGGCTCTATAGAATGTCGAGAGAAGATGGTATCGAACGTGTCTTCAGAGGCTTGGAAGAGAGCGAGCTTGGTCAAGGGAGCTTTTGGAGAGAGCTTCTTGTGTCAAACTTTCTCTTAAAAACTGATATTCTCTCACTAGACTTTGATAAGTAGCTCCTCCCATCTTCACCACCACTACATTCATCGTGTTGCTCAGCCTAACCTAGCTTAGCTTCTCCACCACCACCACACTGCCACTTAGCCCAGCTCAGCTCCTCATCCACCAACTCCACTCTCTCCCTATCTGTCCTCCCCTCTCGCCATCTCTCTTGTTCTTACTCTCTCTCTCTCCCTCTTTTTCTCCATCACCCTTAAGCCTCTCCGTGTCTTTCTCCCTATCTCTCCCTCTTTTTCTGCGTCACCCTTAACCCTTTGCATATCTATTGCCATCTCACCCTCTCCTCCCTTGCATCGAAGTTCTCACCCTCTCCTCCCAAGTCTCCCTCATCTTGTCTAAGATTTTGCAAAGTTATCTTACAAAGATATCAAAATCCTTATTCTCTGTCTTTCTCCCTATCTCTCCCTCTTTGTCTCCATCTTTCTCCTTGTCCCTCCCTCTTGCTATCTATTACCCTTAACCCTCTCCCTCTCCCTTTCTATTTCCATGTCTCTTCTTGTTTTTCTCCATCACCCTTAACCCTCTCCCTATCTGTCTCCCTCTCACCCTCTCCTCCCTTGTTTCAAATTTCTCCCTATTTGTCACCCCATTACCCATTACCCTTTACCCTCTCCTTATCTGTCACCCTCTCACACTCCCCTCCCTTGCATCAAAGTTATCACATTATCCTCCCAAGTCTCCCTCATCATATCCTGAGTCTCTCTCTCTCTCTCTCTCTCTCTCTCTCTCTCTCTCTCTCTCTCTCTCTCTCTCTCTCTCTCTCTCTCTCTCTCTCTCTCACCCTCTGACTCTCTCCTCCCTTGCTTTGTCTCTCTCACCCTCTCCTCTAAATTCTCCCTCTCCATCTCCCTAGTCTCCGTCTCTCTCCCCCATGTCTCTCTCTCTCTCTCCTTGTCTCCCTTGCATCGAAGCTCCCCCTAGCTGTCACCCCATCACCCTTAACCCTCTCCCGATCTTTTGCGCTCTCACCCTCTCCTCCCTTGCATCGAAGTTCTCACATTCTCCTCCCAAGTCTTCCTCATCATCTCCCCAGTCTCATTAGGGAAAAAGGGAGCTCATTTTGGGGCCTTTTACGGTTTGGAAAAATAAGCTCTCAACCAATGAACAGAGGGCCAACGTAACGTTGGAAATTCACAAAAATAAAAGAAAATAGATAAAAGAAACAATATTTTATGTAGGTACAAGCATGCTACATTAATGTGGAGATTGGTTTTTTATTCTCACAAGATCTTTGGACATAAAGATAGAATCTAGTCTGACATTTTCTCTGACAGGGGCCTTCCCGCTTCCACCTCCCTTTGAACTTTGAATTGTTGTGCTGCCTTTCCTTCGAAAGGTCTACCATTCTACACCACTACCTCATTGTGTAGCAACCTCTTCTTTTCCAAAACTGCTCCCTTGATCCAGTTTGGCTTAGAGTAAGATGTTTCTTGTCAACTATCTGTCTGCCTACTTTCTCTTTCTTGAAACTTCACTTTGTTATCTTGTTTACATTACTTTGCTGTGGTTACAGATTCACAAGGTATCCATGGTGAATAAAAACTATGGTCGTTCTTGTGGAAGATGCTCTGTGGATGATAATGCTATGAAGGCAGAATTATACCACACATCCTTACCCCGTCGACCTGCTTCTTCTATTTCTTCGGTAGAGAATTCAAGTACAGTCAAAACGGAAGGAACTTGGGAAAGGTTTACTGTTTCGAAAGGAGCATGGGTGCTCATGCAACCTAGTAAAAGAAAGAGACCCCAGACAAAAAATATTTTCTTGGCATCATGGAAGGGAAGAGTACGAGATTTTAAAATCACCAGAGGAAAGATATCGGTGAAAGAAGTTTTGATTCAGCATGTGTACATGCATAAAGAACTTGTCTTGCGAGACTATCCAAATGATCTTCCGCAACACAGGCCTAATTGTATATTTTTCTATTGTGGTTTTGTTCTTTATGAGGTGCATGGATTTTTAAGACAAAGCTTTCTTTCTTTGCTTATTGATATTCTTGTGTTATTTTATTTCAGATTTATACCCTTCATCGTATGAGACATGGCAAAACATCGATTGTATTCTGGGATTTATAGATGTTTTGCATGGATCGATAGGAGAACAACAATACGAAGGTCGATGTGCAACAGAGCTAGCTCAATCCGGTATATTTTTTACTGATCATTTTTATCAGTTTTG
Organism: Cibotium barometz; assembly: GCF_041138505.1. Taxonomy (NCBI): domain Eukaryota; kingdom Viridiplantae; phylum Streptophyta; class Polypodiopsida; order Cyatheales; family Cibotiaceae; genus Cibotium; species Cibotium barometz. The sequence continues at coordinate 57,037,020 of NC_141049.1, read as the reverse complement.
CTGGACAATGCAAACACACATGGTGTGTTAAGAAAACAAGACCTTCCAGCATGGAATTCAGTGGATTGGCCTCTCCCACATTTTAGTGTTACAGAGGCATATAGAGCCAAGCTTTTCAAAGAAGTACAGAAAGCTCTGAGGCCCAATATTGCCACAAGGATAATAAAAATTTCTTTGTGCATGCCTCTCACAGTTTTTGTAGACTTGTTTAATACCTTTCCAGTGAAGGTTTCAAAAACAATGTTCACAGTTAAAGCAACAAGTCTGGCATGCATGCCACAATTTTTGGATAAAGGTTGGGATAAGAAGACATGTAGTTCAGTGTTTTGTGAGGTTGTCCAACCTTCTATGCAACTGAAGTACATGGTTGCATCACAAAATTTCATTTTTTCTTTTTATTATAAGCACAGTCGAATGCTAGGTACAAAACTAGTCCCAATGGATCAAGATGAAGATTCTTTTGGTGCAGAAAATAAACTTCTTGATATTGATGTTGTTGAGAATGGTGATGTGCTAGTCAATATCACATTAAGACAATGTTGCTCCCTAGCTCAATTGCGCAATGACATTTTATTTGAGACAGAAGGTTCTATTTCAAAGGACTTTTTATTTATCTACAACAATAAGAAGGTATACCATGTGACTTATCCTAGTCTCATTAAGCACTGCTATTAGTTTACTTTACCCTATTGTTTCATATTGCTTTTTTGCAGGTGCTCAAAAGAAGAGAGAGATCAATAAAATGCAAAGACATTGAAAATTTGAAAATTGAGATAACACAGACTCCATAAACAAAGGTATTATATTCAAAAATGTAAAATTCTGTACAGAAGTGTTTAATTACATATGTAGAACATATTCTTGACAACAATTTTCTATTTATCTACAGGCTGATCTAGAGGCTGCTCTACATGGTCCAAGCTCACCGTATCATCTTTATTTGGAGAATCTACTTTCTGTTGCTCCATCTTGTCGTGTACAGTCTCTTGGTGCTGCTCCATTGTCTCCTCTACTGCCCCTAGAGCATCTGTTTGCTGTTGCTCCATCATTTCCTCAATAACATCAGCAGCAGCAGGTCCTTGTTCTTGTGGCTTCTCCTCATCAGCACTAGGTCCTTGTTCTTGTGGCACCACATCTGCATCATCTGTGTCATCAAGGTGTATGACACCTTCTCGGACTTTAGAGCTCTCACCTAACTCGACAGTAGCTGGTACAATAGGTTTGGGGAAGGCATACTTCAAAAACTTCCAAATTATATCAGCTCTGAAACTATACACATAGCTCGAGTTGAAGCTATCTTCTCTCATCTGCAATGAGATATGATGATTTAGAACACTTTGTACCAATATCAAATTTTTTGAAGCTAAATGAAAATTATTTTTTCTTACAAGCTCTGGCTGTCCTATCTCAAAATAGCTTGAAAGTATATATTTGGCACTAATCAGCACTCTCCAGCCCCACAGCTACTTGAATCATCTTGTTGTGGTGTCTGGATAGTTGGAAAGATATGTTAGAAACTGTTAATGTCTAAACAAAATAAAATTATTCAATAAGTTCAAAGGCATAGCATGAAATAGACATCAGTAGAGGGAACAACTTTCTACCTCTAAATCTATTGGCTCTATTGAATCCAAAAGATTGACATTAGGAGGACACTGATGATCCAATGCATCTAGAAGTCTTCTAATACAACTGCAATACATATAATTCAGTTAGTGTGCATTAAATCCAAATAATGAAGTTTAAAGTTAAAAATAGCACACAAACCACTTACAATTTAACCTCTCTGTGTGTGTTTCTAAGAGAGTTGAATAAAAAGCATTGCTTCTGTTGGATGTCAATAGAAGCAAAGCTCCAGTGGTCACTGCATAAGGAAAAAAGCATTAAGAAATCAAAGGCTACAAGAGTACTCAATCTTGAAGGAAAATGCCAAAAGAAGCAGCCACACACATACTTGTTATGGTATGGAAGTAGCAAAATATCAACATGATCAAAATCACAGTGTCTGAACCAATTGGAAATATCCATGGGAGTTTCCTTTGGATCTCTTAACTTGAAGGAAATTGCAGGATCAATAATATAAACTGTATGCTGTACAGCATGGTTCAGCTAGCTTCTCATCATGCTACATTGGACAAAACAATAATTAAGGTAAGGTGTAAGGGAGGAGGTACAATAAGGATTGTTTTGCAAACAAATGTAAAATAAAAGACACTTACTAGAGCATTGCAAGAATGATAGTATCTGAGCAATACTCATTCTTATGAGCCAATGCTGCCAAGCATGCTTTTGTCAAGTCAAAATTATTCTATGAAAAATCATCTTCAATATGGACAACTATGTTAGGGCCCAGCTCCTGCAACCTTCTCTGTATCTGTAGCTCCATCTGTACAGTCTCCACATCTATAGCAGATTTGGATTCCTCTATTTGCTGCTTCAGTGACTCCTCATAAGCAGCTTTCCCTCTGGTGCTCATTGAGTGGGTCACTTCAACAACCTTCACCTTGTCTGCCTTCAATTTCCTTGTAGGTGGAATTAATAATACGTCTCTCATTTTAATGTCCTGCCATTCCACAGGATGGACCAGCTTGTCATACCTCCACCTCACTCTGGACAATGTGTTGAAGTCCTTGGCCATCAGAGTTACCCTGTGAGCATGGGCTGCTACAAGCATTGCATCTTCAAAGTACTTCTCCAAGTAATCCTCTGCCATTTCCTGTAAGGAAAGAATGGCAGTCCTGTTCCACCTGAAACCAAGGTGCCAGCTATCACAAATTTCTCTCACTAGCCTCTGAAAAGGTGCCTTGGAGATTGTAAAGCCTATAGCTTTTTGCTGTTTCCTGATCTCCTTTAGCACACCAGCAGAGTGCTTTAACCTCTTGGAATTTTGCTACAGCATGCTCATTGGCTTCCCCTTCCTGCCATGTGCAACTCTTCCTTTTGTAGGCACACTAGATTCCTTGACATCAGTCCCAGTTGCTGCTGCTGCAAGCCTTGGCCCCTTGCCAGACCTCCTTGCAGTTGCCTTGGTTCTTGCCATCACTCTGAAAAGGTCCATACAAAGCAATAGAAAAAGATTAGAAACATGGAGAACATAGAATGATAAAAGAAGGTGATGACAAATTGGATAAAGCAAAATTGAACAATTTGCAACAAAACGCGATTATGATGATTTGAAATTTTTAACAGCTCAAAATCGCGTTTTTCTGCAAATACTTGAAACAATATGCTATTGCATCCCTATGATGAATTCTCTATCTTTTCAACTATAAACAATATGTATTGAGTTTATAGAAGAACTATGCAGCCTTGAATACCCTAGAAAGTTACAAAATCACAATGAAATGGGTGGATGAAGAAGCATTTTAAAATTTGCAACAAAATGCGATTTGGACTATTTTGAGATTTCTAAAATCCCCTCCTCGTGTTTTGCTGCAAATTCTAGAGACAACATACTTCAGCATGCCTTTAGTCATTTCAGTGTGTATGCAGCTTGGTGCAACATGGATTGAGCCTATGGACATCAAGAAGTGATCAAACTCTCATTCAACAGGCCCAAATAAAAAGTCTTCCTGCTTCTACATGCAGTGGAGAAAATCTAAAAGATGCATATAATATTTATCATAATATGTAACCTACATCACATCAATCAGTTCCTTACCCTAATATACTATTAAACAAGAAGAAAAGGAAAAAGATTTTCTTACTAACCTGGAAGCTATCTGCAAGTGTGCTGTGCTGATGATGAGTATCCTGTGCTGGGTATGAACCTCTGCTGGTAACCTCTGCTGGTCTAGATGCTGATGGTGTAGAGTAGGGAGGTAGAGATGCAAGAGAACTGAGTTAGGAGAGTAGATTATTACAAAATACAAATAAAGGAGTTATTAAATACCACACGTGTGAAATATAGTCATTTTTTAACACGTGTGGGTCCCACCAGATCTTTTGGAATTTGAAATTTGTGGGTCACTTTTTGTCTTGGAAATTGTGCCAATCATGATTTCATAATTAGATCCATTAACACTTTTTCCTCCCCGTATTCCATCCCTGCCAGCACCCTCCCATCATCCTTTTCTTTCCCACTTTGATCACTTTCTACCCAACACACTCCATCCACTCTGCAACCTGTCTGAAGACTACTACCATTACCAGATCTCCAGGTTACCAGTGCTACAGCTCAGTTTTGGAAGAGAGCAGGAGAATCTCCAGGGCTATTCCAACAGTATGGAAGAGGAAAAGAAAGATCAAAGATCTATACCCTTTCCAATGTTTTCTGATATATATTTCTTCCATCTGTAGAATTCTTGAATCTCAGTGCCTAGAAATCTAGCAGATCACCCTAGGATTTGATTAGAGATGGATATGAGTAGGATTTAGAATTTTGCAACAAAATGCGATTATAGTGGTTTACATTTTCCAAATGCTCCAAATCGCGTTTTCTTGCAAATTCTGATATTTGTTCTAGTTTTTATTTTTTCCTCCTTTTAATCTCTTTTGCCCTGGGGAATTCCTCCTGGTATCATTTACTGTCCTGAACATTGTGAGATATCCCTAGCATTTGATTAGAAATGGACGTCAATAGAAATTTAGAATTTGCAACAAAATGCGAGGAGAGCACTTTACATTTTTCAAATGGATCTGCATCGCGTTTTGTTGCAAAGTCTTGTGTCTCTTTTGGTTTTTACTGTTTGCTCATTGTTTTGCTTTCTATGTCCATGGAGATGTCTTTCTTGATGATGAGAAATGTTTTTGCTTTGGAACAGTTGATCCTCAGGCCCCTCCTTTCAAGAGGAAGCTGGACTTTTCTGCTGCTATACTCAGACCATAGCAATCACCAGGTGATTCATGTGTGCTTATGAAGAGTTTTGCTTGGTGATATCCTATACATTATCTGATTGCATATGTGAGCATATAGAATTCATGTTATATAAATTTTGGTTCAGGCAAAAGCAAGAGACTAGAGCAGAAAGGTGAGTCTTCCCTTTCAAAACAAAGGGAACCAGAAGAGGACAAATCTCCAGATTTGCTCCTATTTGACTTTCTTCACAAGTGCAAGGCTCAAAGGAACTTCCACATATACCACAGTATTTTCAACAGGGAGTTCACTATGAGCTCTCTTTTGGACCATCACAGAGATTTCCTTTCAGACCATTGGGATACCTTCAAACAACTGACAGAGGCAGGAAGGATTGTGGAAGGTGAAAAGGTTTTTGTGCATTTAAATCATATTGTCTCCATTGACAAGCTGAGGTACCATGTGAATAGAAGGTTTGACAGCCTGCCTGAGGAATATAAATTCAGCTGTAACTTGCACACCAGAAAGTGTAGAGTGCTTGAGGAAAACATGGCATTTGTTATGTACATTGTCTTCAACAGCAATCTCTAGAAGAGCAAGGGCAGGAGACTGAAGAAGAAGATATATCTGTAGCGGAGGTAAAAGAGGATATTCCTATGGCAACAGATATGGCAGAGCAGGAAGAAGATATCAACCTCGAGGATGAGGGGCTGCAAGTGGCTGCTCTTGACCTTGTTCAACTGAGGACTGAAACTCTTAGGGCAGCACAGCCAGTTGAAGATTTTGATGTTCAGAGCAGCAACTATGCAGTGCCCATGCTTCCAGGTGTCTTGATTGGTGGTAAAGATTATGTTTTCCTCCATGATATAGAGTGTATGTTCAATTTGAGGGAGGACTATGCCATTTCCCTTATTGCCCAGGCTTCAAGGCTTGACAAGGAGGTTGGCATAGAGGATGACCATTCACTGCTAGCTTTGGAAACAACCTTTGATCCTGCAGAGGCCCTTACTATTTGTTTCAAAGAGGCTGAAAGTTTCCAAGAGCCAGATGAAGCTGCCTTCCAGCTCACCCAGGAAGCTATGAATCTCTCATCACTTCATAAGAAAAAACTTAAAGAAGAGGCTGGACTGGAAGGGAGAGGAATAAATCTTTGGAAAGATGAACTACTTGTTGCTGATGAAAATGAGAGGGTATGATATTATTACTTCAAATCAAATACTTTATGTTGTGTTTAAATGTTTTGTAGTTATGTATCATTGTCTCACTATAATCTTTTGATACATGGCAGCTACAAATTGAGGATGACACATTCCTCCAGAGATCAAGTGGAAGCAGGCCGGCTGGGTTTGGCAAAATGTCAAGCCTAGCTCATTATATTCATGATCTAGGCAGTGCTAAGATCTTGATTTACCATAGGCAGTTGAGCAACAATGGAGAAGCCATTGTTTACTTCTTTAAATGTTTGTCTAGGGTTTTAGGTGGACATGATCTTCCATGGCAAAAGGAAAAGATCATTTTAATAGAGAGGTTGTCCGCCATAGATATATTTGGGGATTATGTGAATAAGCAGGCCTCTACGGCCTCTTACTTTTTATCTTACACTTCTTATGCATTAGCATGTGGTGTTAAGGAGCCCAAATGTCTAGAGGGCTATGGAAAACACAAGCTCATAAGGTTTCGAGAGCCACCCATGATTGCATCAGGCCACACAATCCAAGAAGAAGAACACGTGGAGATAGCTGAAGACAAGGATACCCCTCTCAGACAAGCAACAGAGGAAAGCATTGATAAACAGAAAGTCGACATCAAGCCAATAAGGAAGAAAAAGAGTCCAATCAAGTTCAAAAAGAGAGTTCCGACTCGCAAACCTTGGGAGTAATAGGATTTAATCATCAAATATAGCACAAACATTATGTTGAAGTTGAACTGATTTGTACAAAGTCTTTGATCCTCATCAGTTCCTTGTCCGTACGGACGATCAGTACCCTTTTGCATTTGTCCCATCACCGTACGACACTTCAGTACTCTTCCCACACTCAAAAGCTTCTAAAAGTGTTTGACACTCAGTACTTTATTGGTAAGGATCAACAGTATGTCTAGCATAATTAAGAAGTATTGATTGAATTTTTTGTGTGTTAATATATGGATGTATTGATGCTTGTTAATATAGATCACATGTTTCACAAAAGAAATACTTTTGATGGAGTCTCAAAACATATAGGCATTACACCAAGAGTCACTTGTTCCACAGAATAAAAATCTATTGATTGAGTTTGAAAACATGTGGACATAACACCAATAAGTTACAAACTGCTATTCATGTTTACTTGTCCATTTATGGTTTCTAAATATCTTCGAATCCCTCCACTGTCTATGTCTCTCTGCTGCCATTGAATTGTCCAAAGTTTGTCTTCGTCTTTGCTTTTGGGCTAGAATAAAAGCAAGCTTGACTTTGGAGCTAGCAACTTTTCTTTTAGCATGCAGCCTTTGTAGAATGCCTCGGTAAAACCATTGGAAGACTTCCTTCAGACTATTTGCCTTTTGACTCCCTCCATAGTGTTGTGTGTGTCTGAAAAATGCATTACGTGCCATGTAGTGAGACTTCTCCATGCCTTGGGTAGACCAAATTGCTGGGCATCCATACTTTTTGACAAAATAGGGAAGGTGGTTGTAGATGATATGCTGTTTTCACAAAGACATAAGAATGCATAGTAAGTTATAAAAGAAAAGAGGATCACACTTAAGTAAAAGAAGAAATCACTTTACCATGTAGTGAGTTATATTGCAGGCTGTCCATGCGTCTTTCATTGACTTCCCAAAATGTTTTATTGCCTCTTCAAAGTTCTTATAATCACTCTTTGTCCATGTTACATTGTCACAGAACATGAAGAGTTGATCAAGAGACCTCCACACCTCTGCCTTCACATTTCGTGCTTCCCCATCTGCCTCATGATCTTTCACGGCATTATGGACTTGTTTCCACAATCCATAACTAATCCTTGAAACTGTTCTACCTTGCCTTACTTGCTTACTATTGTGTTTGGGTCGAGACAAGAATCTTCTTGCCTTAACACCACCAATAGAGGGCTTGATTGGTACCTCCTTGCCATTGGTAGACTTTTTAAAATCCTTTGTGATATGAACATCACCTCCATGCAGACCTATATCGGATAACACTTTTTCCAATGCATGAAGAGCATCCTTTCTATTTCTTTCGGGACGGAGTTTCCAAGCAAATCCAATATACAAAAATACCAATTTTTCAATAATTCGACATAGAGCATGCAATGTGCATATGTGAACATTACATAGTGGAATGTCAAGAATGGCCTTGAAGTCAGGGTCAACTTTATCTCTATTAGGTGCTCTCTTCCACCATTTAGGATCCATTACTTGCGCTGATTCTTTGCAGTAAAGACAAGGAGACTTTGAGTTACCTCCTTTACTAACGTTATACATGCACTTAAGTGTTTTAAGATTCCCCACCATGTGCCACTCTACTTGAAAATCACCTTTTCCTGCAACATGGAGATTCTCTCCTTGCACCTGTCTTTTAATTATTCTTGGTATTTCCGTGTGGTGAAACACCCAATCTAGTGTTTCATGGTCTTCTGTCTTTACCTGTGATTATACAAAACAAAAGTCTTACTATAAAAGATTTGAAAACATTGACTAAAATCAAGTACGAAATAAAAAATGATCATACCTGGAATGAGCCCAACCACCATATGTGTTTCTCCGACTGCACACTAAAATACTTCGAACTCGCTTCATTCAATGATGTATCAAGTGCTCCATTCATCAATGTGATAGTAATCCTTTCCATTTTCTTTTCCTTTACAACCTCACACTCATCCAGTTTGATAACAAATTTCAAAATGCCTTTGCACTCTTCAAATGTTATTCCATAAAACTCGACCATTCTTCTTTGAAGTTGTTGTAGATCTACAAATATATTGTTCCAAGGGTCATACACAGTGGTTCCTTTAGCACCATGAAATATTTCTTCAATATGGATATATGGTCCAATAAACTCATCTATACTTTCATTCAAATGACCTCTTATCTTCCACACTGTTGCTGGATTTGGCAGTAAAACTCGTTTAATCCTTTGATCTCTCAAAGTTGAGGATATCGCATGGAAAATCGAACTATATCCCTTCCTGCTAACTCCACTAACATCAAGAGCCTCTTGGATTGTAGTACCATCAACTTGATTATTGGATATAAAGTCCTCTACAACATTGCGTTTGATTGTTTTGTATTTTTTTTCTTCAATCAAACCTTTTGCTACACCACAAGAAAGCAATCCTTTCATTTGTTTAACTGGAAGAAGGTTGGGATCCATATTTTCTTTTGCAGGCTCCAAATGATTTCCTATAGTAACAATATAGTAACAACACAATATGCCTATATTATTCAACACTTCCAATCCTGTTTTGCATTAATGGACAAAATACATATAGTCATTTGAGAGCATTTTTTAGTTTAAAAAATAAAAAATTGCAAACTAACCTTGCTTCCTGAATTCTTCGCTTGCATCCACCAGTCCCAGCCTTCAAATTTGCAATGTTTTTAATCTTCCTACTTCGTTGTCTGTCTCCAAGCATGGTTCTCTTCCTTCTTGATCTTGTTAACTCTTTTTTACTCTTTGAATGCTCCTCAATTTCATTCTGCAACTGCTGCTCCAATTTTGCACGAATAGCTATCTCTTGAATCCTGGCTCCCTTTTCTTGTAGGTACATTGTTTTATATGTTTCTGCAAATGCAGACTGTGCTGAAATATAACCAAGAAGTCCATTTTGTCCATCGCCCGCAAACCTCAATAGTGTGGTTGGATTGACAAATGGAGGTGTAGAGTTTTGTACTAGACATTTCGGATATATACTTCCATCACACCATAAGTCAATATGTTGGAACCCTTCTCTTCTCATATTTTCCCGTTGTTGAGCATTTAGCACCGTATCCTTTCGTCTTTTTTGTGCTGGAGCATATTGTTCTTCTAAGTCGATGTGAAGATGATATAATCGCTTCTTCTGAGATTGTACTTCACTAGTATCGGCCATTTTTGTGCTTCTGAGGTTGCAAAGTTGGCTTGTCAATCTCATAGTCTTTTTGTAACATGAATTGTGGAAGTGTGGCGGTATCCATACAATCATTAAGTTCAGTGATGGATTCTTTATGAGAGGCCTGCACACGTCGTCAAAAGAGATGCGAAATCTTCGAGAAACAAAAAAAATTAAGGAGATATTTAATGCAAAATCGTGTTAGTTAGACAAAAGATTATCTTATTCTTTTCTGAACTGACAGTTCAGTGGTCCTTACTGACAGTTCTGAGCCACGTTTCCATATTTTATTATTTTTGAGATCTTTTAGGAGAGAAATAAATCGAAAAATAGTGAATTTCTTACAGGGCCCCAAAATGAGCTCCGTTTTTTCCTAATGCCATCTCTCTCTCCCATCTTTATCTTAGGGTAATCAATTACGATTAGAAGAAAGGCTTGCCTGTGTTGCAGCATGATATTTTGGTGTTGACTCCATGGGCTAATTGTCATCCTTGAAATTATCATTATTGTACTCTAATGTAATGTCAGCATCCTCGTCATCTTTTTTGTCTCCTGTAATGTCAGCATCCTCGTTATCTTCTTTTCCTCTTGTAATGTCAGTATCCTCATTATCTTCTTTGTGTGGTTGAGGCTTAGCACAGGGTTAAGGCATAGGTACAGCGTGGTTTGAAGAGATCCATAGCTACTACATGGAGAGAGAGAGAGAGAGAGAGAGAGAGAGAGAGAGAGAGAGAGAGAGAGAGAGAGAGATGTAACATCGCTTCAAAAGAAAATAATTACCCGGTTCAATGAGTATATTATTGATGTATACAACCTCCACCAAATACATGCTTTTATAGGCATAAAGCCTTATCTTTTAACTCAATCAAACTTGGACTATTTCTTCCCAAGGAAGCACCCTACACACTTGCATAATATCTAATCTAATCCTAAACGGTTGTTCACACCTAAACACACACAAATATGCTACCACACTCATAAGGAGTATCCACGCGCTATGGCTATATGCTACCACACTCATAAGGAGTATCCACACGCTATGGCTATATGCTACCCTTTGACTTTGGAACCCATACAATGATAAATAGCAGGAGAACATGTGTTGTCTCCAACATCCCCCCTACAATAGATGTTCTAATGCCTAGGGATTGATACAATGCTAGATACATAGACGTTCTATCAAGTGATACATATCTGAATACATTAGAGATCTAATACCCACCATAGGTTTGATACAAATCTTGGTTGCAGGTTGCTTGTCAAATGTCAGGCCAAGGAGTCTTTGATAGCAAGAGTAGCCTCAAGAGTCGACCACAAGATTAGCCTTTTCTGGTGAGGCCTCCACTTCATCTTCTTCTTGATTATCTTCAATAATCAAAGCTTTGGTCTTTTGCTTCAAGAAACTGTTTTCTTCCTTATGATTCTTCTTACTATCACATAATCCACATCCATTACTGGTTTTGTTGGTGAAGCCCTTGGAGAAATTCCTGGTGTTGGTGTATCCCTTTTGCTTTTGCTTTATGAAATAAGCCCCCCCCCTCCCTTCATTATAGTTAGAGCACTTCTTTGCTTGATTTTTCTTTCCTCCTCTAAGAGAGAAGCTTCAATATCTACCAATTTTGATGTTGGTAGATTTGTAAGAGTGTATAACAATATTACCATGCTCTTCATCTGGAACTCTTGAGTAAGACTGCAATTGTGAGTCTTCATCTATGACAGCTTTAATACTTAGCATGCTTTTCATTGAGCTTAATTATAAGGAGAGAGAGTCTCCTGGTTTTGTTTTCAGCTTAAAAAATTTATCAGCAAGCGAAAATTGGAGCACTTTCCTTGTGCACCAAACATGGTTTCAAGATGTACCCAAGCCTCATGTGATGTATCATACCCATCAATATGATGGATGAATGAGTCCCTTAATCCCAAGGAGGCTATGATAGCAAGAGCCTTCTCATCTTTGACTAGCCAAGGAACTTCTCATCTTTGACTAGCCAAGGAACTTCTCCTTTCCCGAGTTGTTGACTTTTTCTCTTTTCTGTTTGCTACATTCCATATCCCTTTTCTCATAAGGGTGAATTTGACCTTCGTAAGCCATGTGTGGAATCCTTGTCCTTCAAATTTATTGATTTTTACTTGAGTGTCCATGATTAATGAATGAGGATAGGTCTTACTCTTTATAGGTCAAGAGTAGCGTTTGAATCCTTTAACAAAATTTTAGATCACTTCACACAATTTCCCCCCTTGATTGAAAATTTGGTGAAAATGCCAATGATTGACGGGGGTCTTAGCTTTGATAGCCAGTGTCTATTCCATTTACATCGAAAGGTTGACATGCAAAAAGCATTCCAATAATGAGTTTCCCTAAATCAAACTTCTCAAAATCAATTGTGGAGCTGAACAAATGAAGCCTTTTGTAGTTCAGAAGGCATGCACATGGACATAAAATACGCCTCCCTTAAACCATGTGAACCCCCTCTGGTTTTTTTAAAAATAAAATATAAAAATAAAAAAGTTTATCTACTAACACGTAGAAGCTGCTGCTTGCTTCCAGCTGTCGTCTCGCCAGTGATGATGTGTGTACTTCAGCATCATCGTCTGCAGCAGTAGCAGCTCCTGCATAAGATCCTACATCCTCTGTGATGATCCTGCTTCGAAGTCACCACGGTTATGCAAGGCGCCAGGCTATGCTGCACATCGATTAACAGATTCAGCAGCCAGTCGATTCGTTGTAATTGATGGCATCGGCAGTATTGGATCAATTAATGGGTAAGCAGGGTAGCACATATACACAAGTAGATCTGATGTCATTTGTAGTTGAGGCTTAGCACAAGGGTTAAGGCATAGGTGCAGCTATGGTGGTTTGAAGAGATCCATAGCTACTGTGTAAAGAGAGAGAGACTAGACAAGACGAGAGCTACTTAACGTCGACTTATTGATCTAAAGAGACCAATCGACGGAGAGACTTGAACTCAGGTGGGTACATGTCATCCCAAGGGTAATTACACTAGTCAATCTACCACACTTGGGTGATAGAAAGGTAGTGCGAATTGTCCTCTTTTACCCACACACCCACAAGAGACGAGAGACAGAGATGTAACAAAGCTTCAAAAGAGAACAATTGCACAATTCAATGAGTATATTATTGAGATGTATACAAGCTCCACCAAATACATGCTTTTATAGGCATAAAGCCTTATCTTTTGACTCAATCAAACTTGGACTAGTTGTTCCCAAGGAAGCATCCTACACACATGCACACTTGTACTTGCGAATGGCATAAGAAATCCTTCAGAGCTTGATGATTTTGGCAAACACTATCTGATAAGGTTCAGGGAGGCAGTTCCGAAGCAAGAGACCTTGCAGATAGAAGGCAAAGAGTCAAAGAAAGCCCAAGAAGATCCCAGTGTTGAAACTCCTAAAGAACAAGTTTCCTTGAAGAAAAAGCGAACACCAACAAAAACAACAAATACCATAATTGCATACATCACCAAAAATATTTGGTTTTTCTTATACAAGATATGTCTTTGTTGACTCAAAAGGGTACTTTATATTCGGATCTATTGTACTTTCTATTGTTTATCTACCTAACGATGGCTTACAAATACTTTAGCTTGTCTCCACTTTGCATGCTTTTGTATAGCTATAGAAATGTTGAATGTTTCTCTTCTCCATTGTTTTTGAGTAATTTTGAATAACAACAATACTTGTGAGCTTGCAATAGTTCATTTTCTATTAAGTCGATGTAGTATGCTTCTATAAAACCATTGAAAAACTTCTTTCATACTATTTTCCTTCTTTATTCCTTTGAAATATTGTATGTGCCAAAAGAATGCATTGCGTGTTGTATAATGGGACTTTTCCATGCCTTGCGTTGACCAAATCGCAGGACATCCATACCTCTTTATAAAGGAACGTAGATGATTGTGAATTATATGTTGCATTAATAAAGCAAAGGTTAAAACATTCATAATGTAATTAATATAATAGGGCTAGGTTGATATTATTACCATGTAATGTGTTATGTTGCAATTTGTCCGAGCCTCCTTCACGCTCTTTCCAAAAATCTTCACTTGTTCTTCAAATGTGTTATGATCAATTTTATTTTATGTTTGTTTATCATAGAATATAAATATCTAATCAAGAGATTGTTATACTTGAGAATTTATGTTCCTTGTTGCGAGGCCATCCACTTCATGATCATTCATAGTATTATGCACCTCCTTCCACAAGTTGTACTTGATTGTAGAGATATAATATGTTCATTTTTTACGCTTTCTCTTAACCCGTGGCCTTGACAAAAATCTTATTGCCTTAACACCTCCAATGGATGGTTTGATTGGAACTTCCTTACCATCTGTTGATCTTTTCAAGTCTTTAATAATTTTAACATCACCACCATGAAGTCCAATGTCTAAAAGTAAATTTTTCAATGCCTTGATTGCCTACTTTCTTTGCTTTTCTGGATGAAGTTTCCAAGCAAATCCAATGTATAAGAATACAAGTTTTTGAACAATTCGACATAAAGCATGCAATGTGCATATGTGTGCATTAGATAAAGGGATGTCAGGCACATGCTTGTACTTTGGGTCAACCTTATTTCTGTTGGGGGCTTTCTTCCACCACTTTTGGCTCAACTTGCCATTCAACTTGAAAATCACCTCTCCCTTCTACATGAAGCAGTTCACCTTAAACTTGACTTTTTATGATAGATGATATTTTAGTTTGATAAAAACACCCAATTTAGTGTCTTGTAATCCTCTTTCTTAACCTGTAAACATACAAGTTACATAAGTAGATCTTCAATAGTGGTCCTAATACAGATGACATAAGTAGATATACGTTTTAAAAATTAACTTACCTCAAATGATCCTAACCACCATATATTTTTCTCCGGTTGCACACTGAAATACTTCGGGTTATCTTCTGTCATGGATGGATCCAGTGTCCTATTCACCAATGTGACTGTCACGCATTCCATCTTCTTTTTCTTTACTATCTCACATTCATCCAATTTGATCACAAACTTAAGAAGACCTTTAAATTCTTCAAATATGATACCGTAGAATTCCACCATGATTTTTTGAAGTTATTGTAAGTCAAGGAAAATATTATTCCATACATTGGACATTGTATTGCCTTTTATATCTTCAAAAGAACCTTTGATATGGAAACATTGTCCAATATACTCATCCGCTTGCTGATTTAAGAGGTTTCTTGGTCTCCATACTTTTGCAGGTGTTGGCAGAAGCACACATTTGATTCGTTGGTCTCACATTTTTCTGGATACAATTTTGAAAATGAAAGTATACCCTTTTCTACTAACATCGCTTTTATCTAATGCTTTCTGAATTGCATAAACATTAACTTTGTTGCTATCAAAAAATTGTTACACAAAAATCCTTTTCACTTTTTATACTTTTTCTCTTCAATCGTGTCCTTTGCAATACTAGAAGGTACCAATCCTTTCATTTGTTTAATTGGACGGTTATTAGGATTCACTTTTTCTTTGTTTGGTTCCAATATGGTCCTGAAGAGTAAATTGTGTTCTTAATATCTCACAAAATAGTATCTTACTAAACTATTACTCATTCAAAATTACATTAAATAACAATTGAAATTTTTTAGTAATAATTATTACCTTGTCTGTCGCACTCTAGGCTTGCATCCTCCACTGTTTGCTTTCAATTCTACAAGATTGCGAACATTCTTATGTCTTTGTCTTTCGCTTAATAGAGTTTCTTTGCGTCTTGATTTTCGAAGTTTCTCTTTTGTCTTTTGCAATTCTTTAGTCTCACTTGCAAAAGTAGTTCATTCAACTTTGAACACTCAGCAATCTTTTCAAATTTGTATGTTGGTTCTTTTTGATACAAGTGTTTGTACACATTTGCAAACAGCCGAGTGACCTCTGATATATATCCGAGCAGACCTTTGTAACCATCCCTCACAAATCGAGTAATGTTGGATTAAAAAAAGAGGAAGTGGAGTTTGTGATTGGGCATTTGGGATAAATTGAGCCATCACACCATAGATCAATATGGTGCAATCCTGATGACCTCATGTTCTCTCTCTCCATAGCACCAATGCGTGGACCCTTTCTCCTTTTCTAAACTAGAGCATAATTTACTTCACGATCTATATGAAGATGATAAAGCCTCTTCCGGTTTGAAAGTTCACCTCCTTCCATTTTTTTAGTTGTCTCCTGCTGATACAAATAAGACCTTTTATCATACCGAATTAGCACTAATGGCGCAAAACTTGTTTGTTGCCCTCCAAAATTTAAAAATTTGATGAATGTAATGTTTTATATTAAATATTAAATACCTTTAGTATGGTGTGTATAGTAGTTAGTATTCGTTAATATGATGTGTAACGTAGTTAGTGTCATATATTCTGTCTTTAGTTGATGTCAAGAATGTGTAAAAATGAAAAAGATGATCCAAAAGAAACATTATAATATCCCCACGTTCTCAAAAGGTGAATCTATTTAGATAGGAAAATTAAGAATTTCTTAGAGGGCGCCAAAATGAGTTTCGATTTTCCCTAATGACATCATGATACGCATAAATTATTGAAACATTGCTTGCATCTGGTCACACCTCTGGAAGAATTGCTTTCTAATGCAAACGCTGTAGAAGTAATAGTTTCTTCTGGGATTAGGTGCTCTCTCTCGTCGTCGGAGTTCGCCATAGTGGGAGTGGTTAAGCTTTTCCTTGACCAAAAATAAACCATCCACTATGTGTGTGGGATCCATTTCTTGTTGCTTTGGAGGCTATAAACCAATTTTCCTTTGAGGGCATCACACCGGAATGGGGAGTGCTACCGACGTCTATAAATCTGTCCTGCACATGAAACAATGCTAGTCCGTACTGTGAGTCTCCCTATGGAATGATGTCAGTGATTCTGTGTATCTGGTATGGTACCGGATGCTAGATCACTGAGTAGTTAGTTAGGGTTTGCGTTTAGAACAAGGGGACAGTCCTTAGGGCTACCCGGGTCTTTGTGTGGGCATGGGGATAGTGTGAAACCACCCCCATGAGGGCCAGGAAGGCCCTGGCTGAACCCACCAGCCATGGAGGGGCTGTAGGACAGCCCTAGGGGCAAGCTAAAGGCATATTTCAGGAGATGCAGCGTTTGTGTGGCTGTAGGGCAGGTATGGGGCAACCCATACAGGCTGCCCAGCCCTCAAGAGGTTTGCAAAACCATTGTCCAGCCATACAGAAGCAGGCGCATGATGCCTAGCCAGTTAGGAAAAAAACGCAGCATTTTATGTGATTATTTTCAACATTAAATGCTGGAAATTCAGTCGTGGGAACATTTACTGCTGGCTGCCTGGTTTAGAACTGGCCGACTGCTCTTGTAGGAGTAGTATAAAAGGGTGAGCCCACAATCCCATAATCTCATCTCATTTCTCACCAAGAGCTCAAGCATAAAGAGGCTAGACAAACCAAGAAGGTGCTAAGCAAAGGGGTGAAGGACTGCAGGTCAAGGGCAGGGAATTTCCAGCCAAGAAAGGTCAAGGATTTCTGTATTTTCTTTCAGATTTACATCATTCTAATAAAGCAAATACACCATTTGTGGTGGGGGCCCTACAGAGGGTATTTGGGACCCAATACTGTGTCCTCTCCATCTCTCTCTCTCTCTCTCTCTCTCTCTCTCTCTCTCTCTCTATTTTTCTGCACATCTTCATTCAGTTTGTGCGTTAATTCCGTCACAAAAAGAGTGCTGATTTCTGAGTATTGAAGTTACCGATTCTTCTCCGAAGCTTCCGCATGTTACATTATCTTGGTCGGGCAGCTGGCTCGGGCTGGTGCAGAGGCCGGATTGAATATACTCCAACTAAGATTGGTCTGGAGTCGGTCTGAGCTCTACTGTCTGATGCACCTGGAGCTGGACAAGTCCCTCTGATTTGGGGGGTGCTTCTGTCTATCTGGTCCCCCCACTCATCTGAATCTGGCTGATCTGTGTTTGACCCCCACCCAATACCGCTGTTACTGAACCTTGGCAGAAATGGGGTTGCCTGGGGCCTGACATACTTCCTATTGTGTTGCCTTTTTCTTCTGGGAAACTTCTGTCAGGTTTCATCAATGTAAAAATCACAGGGATGCCATTGGCATCTATCCTTGATATATCCTCTCTAGTGTGTACCTGTGCCTGTATGTCGGGGTTTCAGCCTCCCCTTCTACCTGCATCTTTGGTTTCCTCTAAATGGGGCTTTCTGACTGGTTTTCTAGATCATTAGGTAGTTGTACAGATCATGAAAAAAATGCAATACGTACCGGCAGAGGGTTTCTAATGCTATCATCGTGTAGGCCTTTTTGGTTTTAGTGAACATTGGTCTTGCTTAGTATATCAAGAAGTTGGTATGCTAAATGACACCCCCTTACTTAGCGCTTTTTGTTGTACCGCTGCAGTGAGAGGGATCCCATAACATGCTCAATACTAGCTCTTGGTGCTAAGTCAAGTACTACTTCCGCTGCCTTCAGCAAGAAGCCTGCAGTTTTGGGGAAAAGGGATCTGCAGGTTGGCAGCTGTTGCATCCCAACCTATGAGCACAATGCAATTTTTTGAGTTTTAGAACAAATCATGCAGGGATTTCAATGAACAAACCTGCATTCTTTTGAAATTTAGGAATAGTCGAGTCTATCAAAGACTCAACTAGATCTACATGGTAGTACCAATGGGGTGGCAGTGCAGTGGTGTGGGTTCGTGACTCTTGATGGGGGGGTTCATAAGTTCGAATCCCCGCTGGTGCACGCTTGGTCCGTGGCCTTGACCACGGAAAAATACCATCTACAGGTGGCCACTCACCTGGCGCCTACGAGCGGAGAAAAAACTGCAACTATCGAAGAATCTACTCAAGGGGGAAAAAAAAAAGGAAATAAAAGATCCACATGGTGGTCATACCCAAAGACAGACCTTTTTCTAATCCTCGAAGAAAGAAATCCTCAATATGCAGATTATCATTTTCTTCTTTCCTGCACAATATCCCAAAAACCAGATGGAAAACATTTTTTTTATATAATGATAGGTTGAAATGAAAGTCCCATTCACCTTATTCCATTAACCCTGCTGCCACTATCCATATCCACTGGCATAGCATGGTCTGAGTCGATTCAAACAGCAACAAGGATAATCGTGATCTTCAGAAGAAAATCGAAGAGCTCTCGGGTATGAGTGCGATGGTGAACAGGTTGAAGGTAATCCTCCTTAGTGCTGCTAATATCTCATCAGCAAGCTTGGGGCATAGGATACAATGCATCATACACTCTAAATACATGTAGATGGTATGTCTGTTTCTTACAGCACGCTGGGGCATAGGATACAATGTTTAAATTAGAGTGATTCTGGCAGCCCTCTCTGATCCATATGGGCAGCCTCTGGTTTTTGTAATAAAGATCTGGCAGGATTTTTTATCAGCTTTGCTGGGAGTTTCTCAGACTTCTGATGGTACCATAATCCCTGCTTCTTGCTGCAGAAAGCTTGGCTTCTATGTCTTGCAAGTCGTCTTCACCAATCTCCGAGGCCAGAAACGCTTCACCAACTTACATACATATGATTTTGAATCCTCACAAAACAACCCATGATTGAACTCACTTTCATCCTCCTCGTCTTAGTACACCTTGGCTTCTCTCCATGATTCTGGTATCAAGGATTACACATTGAAGGGAAAATTGGCTACTGCAGTTGCACTGCCATCAACAATAGTGTCCTTCGAGCACACTTATCTTTCTGAAAAATATGGAGACAGTTTGTATCTCCAACAGGTATTTTTTACTCCTATATCCTTCACATAGATGCCTTAACCAAATGGCAATCATTACAAGTGCGGAAATTTTCAGCAACAAGTAGGGGTGTCCCCTTGGGCGTACTAATTATGGCATTTGCGATAGCCAACTTTCTCAGTATGTCTACGTAACACATCATTATTCATTATCTGCATCGTCAAAATTGCTGCCGGAGATCCGATACAAAACCTAGCGTGTGCCCTCCCTTTGTCATTTTCAGCAAAAGATTTCTTTGCATAGATATTTTTGTTTTATGACAGCCAAGAAGGAACGCACAATTCTGTGGGCATCACTCTGCTAACTATGTCCTCGTTCCTACATGATTGTTTTTCCACTCTCATTGCCTCAACCTTGCTCACATCTTCCTGCATATCGGCATTTGCATAGATGTTAGACATACTAACATAAGCTGCGGCGTCCTTTTCATCTAATCGCATTGCATGTTCAAAGGCCTGTCTTCCAAGCTCCATATTGCCCCACTTTTGACAAGCCCCCAGTACAATATGCCATACCACAATACCAGGAAGGTATGGCATTTTCTTGATCATTGCTACCGCTTTGTCTACGTGGCCTGCACGGACAAGTAGATCAACCATGCAAGTGTGGTGCTCCATAGTTGGGATAAGGCCATAGTCCTTGTTCATGGCTTCAAAGTACATCTGGCCCTTATCCACTAGACCAGTATGACTACATGCATTGAGAACATTCATAAATGTGACCAGATTTGGCTTTATACCTTCTCCTGTCATTCTATCAAAGAAGTGAAAAACATTTTCACTTTCTCCAAGCTGTGCATACCCTGTGATTAGAGCATTCCAAGAGACATCATCTCGAACTAGAAGCTTATCAAATACTTCTTGTGCTTCAAAAAGTGAGCCACATTTGGTATACATATCAACCAAGGTGTTGCCAACAAAGAGGTGCCTTTCCAACCCTTTTCTCGAAACCTCAGCATGTATTTCTCGGCCCTTGTCTGTGGCTCCTATGCTACCACAAGCTTTCAAGCTGCAAACAAACGTGACATCATCCGGAGAGATGCCTTCATGTTGCATCTGTTTGAAACAGTCAAGTGCTTCCTTCCCATGCCCATGTTCAGCATATCCTGCAATTTGTGCATTCCATGAGACCAAATCTCGAACTGGAAGCTTGTCAAACACTTCCTGTGCTTTTGCAAGCAGGCCACATTTTGCGTACATGTCCACCAGCGTGTTTCCTACAAGAATGTCTCTTTCCAACCCTTTCCTAGAAATCTCAGCGTGTATTTCTTGGCCCTTGTCTGTGGCTCCTAGGCTACCACAAGCTTTCAGGCTGCAAACAAACGTGACAGCATCTGGAGAGACACCTTCGTGTTGCATCTGTTCGAAACAGTTGAGTGCTTCCTGACAAAGCCCATACTCCAAATATCCTGTGAGTAGGGCAGTCCATGAGACAGCACTTCTAACTAGAAGCTTGCCAAACACGTTCTGTGCTTCTGCAAGCGAGCCACATTTTGCATACATGTCAACCAAGGTGCTGCCAACAAGAACGTCTTTCTCTAATCTTTTCTTGGCAATCTCAGCATGTATTTCATGGCCCATGTCTCTAGCTCCTACGCTACCACAAGCTTTCAAGCTGCAAACAAAGGTGATAGCATCCGCAGAGATGCTCTCACGTTGCATCTGTTCAAAACAGTTGAGTGCTTCCTGCCCAGGCCCATGCTCTGCATATCCTGCAATCAATGCAGTCCATGAAACCACATCTCGAACTGGAAGCTTGTCAAATACTTCCTGCGCTTCTGCAAGCAAGCCACATTTGGCATACATATCAACCAAGGTATTTCCAATAACAAGGACTCTCTCCAAACCTTTTCTAGCAATCCCAGCATGTATTTCTTGACCCTTATCTGCAGCTCCTAAGCTGCCACAAGCTTTCAAGCTGCAAGTTAAAGTGACAGCATCTGGGGAGATGCCCTCATGTTGCATCTGTTTGAAACAGTTAAGTGCTTCCTTACCATGCCCATGTTCTGCATATCCTACGATTAGTGCAGTCCATGACACTACATCTCGAAGTGGGAGCTTGTCAAATACTTCTTGTGCTTTTGCAAGGGAGCCACATTTTGCATACATATCAACCAAGGTGCTGCCAACAAAAACATCTTTCTCGAGCAACCCCTTTCTGGCAATCTCAGCATGTAATTGGCCACCCCTTTCAAGGTCTTTCAGCTTAATACAAGCCTTCAGTAAGGCCACAAAAGTATACGGACTAGGATGT
This sequence comes from Cibotium barometz, assembly GCF_041138505.1. Lineage (NCBI taxonomy): Eukaryota > Viridiplantae > Streptophyta > Polypodiopsida > Cyatheales > Cibotiaceae > Cibotium > Cibotium barometz. The sequence goes on along the minus strand of NC_141049.1, from coordinate 57,015,127 downwards.
AGAGAATCCTTCTCTTGCATTTTCTGGTACAGGATGAGAGCATAATGTGACTCCCCGCATTGAATATAACCTGTGATAAGGGCGTTCCACGAATTCTCAGTCCGATGCACAAGTCTGTCAAAAATCTGCTGGGCATCGCCCATACTTCCAACTTCCACCAACATCGAGATGAGATAGTTCCCCAGTGATGCATGAGCTTCTAGCCCACTTTGGCGCATGTGGGCATACAAGCGCAGAGCGTATGCTAGGTTTCGCCCCTTTCTGCACTTGTGCAGGATGCAAACAAAGTCATCAACCGAAGGCAGGGGCGGCATCCCTTCTTCTGACGAAGGGAGTGCCTCCCCTTTCGCTACATTGCTGCAGTGCACACGCGCTTCCGATTAGAGACTAGAGCCCTTCCATTTCAGGGCGATTTGGCAAAAATGTTGCCCAATGCCCAAGTCAAAATCAGACCATGTGTGTGTGTGTGTGTGTGAGAGAGAGAGAGAAAACAAACTTTACAGAAAATATGGACAAGCAAGCTGCAACTAAAACAACTAGTACTCCCTGTTGATACAACTTTGGCAAAGGTGTTCATGCTCTAATGAGACCATCCAGCACTTGATATGGCCCTCTATTGATACCCAAGATTTCATGCATAGTTTTTATGTGCGTTTGACTGTGCCAGATTTCCTGGTATTTATCCAAGAACTTCTGGATCTTTGGTAGATATGAGAGGAGGCTAGCAGAAATGGCTCCATTTTTGGAATGGACAAGATTTTGGGCGCTCTGGTCACTTTGGATTATGTAATCGATTGGCTTTCCAGGCACCCTCGATTGACAAGTATTACTACTTTTGTCAATCATTGTTGCGACAATCCTTATATGACTGCTTTCAGCTCCGACAACTAGATGAGATACATCTAGAGTTGTTTTTCCACTGTTTTTAGTTCTTGTGAGTTATTGACGATGTTTCTCTTTGTACAGTTTAGTAATAGAACAATGGTTTTACAAAAACTTGAAACACGAGAAAACTTCAAACTAGCCTTTTCGTTTCGCATATAAATAATTGTTTTCCCTATTAGTTCTTTTAATAAATAAATTCATACTCCAAAGTTGGCCTATGAAGCTTTTAACAATAAAATATATTTCAAAGAAGTTGTTTAGAAATGAAACTAGAGAAAAAAAGGGGGTTGCCAGGAGAGGGGGGGGGAGGGGATCTTAACTCACTAAAAGATTTGTGTGTGAGAAGAGTTGACCCATTTAACATGGTTAAGTACCGCATTTAGTGAGAAAGAGAGAGGGGAACTTGGACATTAAAGAACATAATTTAGCCCCATCTCTTACAAGCCTTGGAAGAAGTGTTCATAAACCTACTTTTATCAAGCCTTTTTCTTTTTCTTGTGAAGGCTAGGTATTAAATTTGTTTAGAGGCATGGTTCAAAATTGGGCTCTCTACTTGAGAGCCAATAGGCTATACTAATTCACCTAAGCTCATCACCCATGCTTTTTAGCGAACCTTACGTGAGTCCTTTTCACCATATACTTTTTATTGAACCTTACACGAATCCTTTTCACCCACGGGCTAAAATTTAATTTCAAACAAACATTTTTTTACATATTTTCACTCGAAATTTTTAAAATACGTTTTCCCCTATTCTACCATTTTGAGAAGAATTTTACAAAATTTGAATTGGTTCTAGGTTAATGCAAACCTATCTTTCCCAATTGTGCTTGGAAGTAGCAATAACATTTAACGCAAGATTCAAGGGTTATTTTAGGTTCAATGTTAAGAAGTTCTGTTCAAAGAGAATAATTTAATGATTCCAATGCTTTTTCTAATAGTTCTCTAACATTATGCTCAACCATACAAGAATGCAGTAAAGAGGCCAAAAGAAGAGCACTCTTGTAAATTTTTTAATAAACTTTTGATAAAGGATGGCAGATTTCATTCATTTTCATGTGTGAAAAGAGCTCTGCCTTTGCCATGACTTCCAAATATTATTTGCATCCATTTTTATGATAGAGCATAATTGGAAATCCCTTGTTGTTGGAGGAGTTGATTAAGCACATGAGAGAGGGGAGAAAGAGTGTTCTAACAAATCTAGTGAGTTGGGAAAGTTAGTAAGAAGAAAATAGTGCATCAACATTTATAATGCTTTGTAACATCAAAAAAGGGAGCCACTAATGAATTAAAAGGATGGGGGAGGTGGAGTGCATGAGCAACGACACCCACCCCTACTACTCGCCCCTTTTTGATAGAGAAAGGATGGGGGGAGGTGGAGGGGTGCATGAGTAATGGCACTGACGCTACTACTTTCTCCTTTTGAGATGAAGAAATAATTTGGCATGTGAGCACATGGCCTTGCGCAATCTGTGATTGTGATGATATAGCACGCCTGAGTTCCTCGCCCAACTGGGCTAATGGGTGAGGACCCCCACCCCCTATATACAATAAATTTATGCCTTCCCAAGGTATGGTAATGACATCTACATGTATTGGGTAGAGAGTTCCACTTGGGGCGTCATACGCAATGGCCTAGTGTCTGGCTAACTAATAGCATACACCTTGCATCTACGAGAAAATCCTCACACCTTGAGGTGCATATGATTCTTCCTGCACGTGTCCCTTCATGATTCTCACAAGTAAGAGGTGATTGGCGATGATTGGCTCTATGTATAACACGTACAACAACACACCAACATCTTACTCCTCAATCATGAAGCAGACAGCCTCTACACTTTTGGATTGACTCCATCGTTTCCTAAAGTTTAATTTCTTATATTACCCAATTTTTCTAAGTTTTTCAAACAAATTCTGATTTTGTTTTGAAAGCACCTGCTTATTTAGGTCCACCTTGCCACTCACTTTCTAGTAGTGTATCCATTTTTCTACTTCGACCAGATCCATAGACATAAGCCTAGACCCTATCCAGAGTTGAATTTGCACCAATGTGAAGGGCTATGGTGGATCAAATGCAAGAATCAACATGATTAGCAAGCAATTAGAGAGTGATTAAAGCAAGATTAGTGCACAATCAATCTAATAGCATAATGTAGGTATGGATACTCAAAAACCAGCAAATTCTCATTAGGCCAATGTCTCAGTTTATAGCTTTTACACCCATAAGGTGCCAAGCACACACTCCCCACTACATCTGGGGCACCTTTTCCTAGAATCTTTCCACACCCCTATATTCACTCATGCTACCCTTGATTCTCTCATCCAATAGATTCTTCTCACCTTTTCACTGCTACCCACTCAATTACAGACTCCCTTTTACAATCTCTAGCTAAGGGCTTGTTCCCACACACACTCATTCACTTGCATATTTCAACACCTCCCCTCAAGTGAATAATTCTAGCACACCTGGACCCTATACTACCAAGTTTCCCTCTTACTTGGTAGCCCACGACTAGTGCCTCAAGTCCCTAACTCATAGTCCTTGACACTCTCTCTCTATTTGTCCAAGGCTACTACAAGTGCCCGTAACTTTGACTAAAGTGCTCACACATACATCTATCACATGGCCTACATCATCGGCTCAGAGGTGGTTTTACTCTATTTGGGCAGGTTACATTGGGTTGTGGGGTTTCTCTCTTTCTCTCTCAGAGAAGATGTTCTGACTCCTCTTCCTTATGAGTCTCCATGAAGTTTTCCGATGCTGATCCTTATTCATTTGGTTTGTTGTAGCAGTCTTTAGCCATGTGTCCTGGCTTCCCACAATTGTGGCAAGTGAAGGTCCTTCCTCCTCCCCTGCCTCTTCCTCGTGCGAGGCCTCCTCGGGTGTAGAATGCTTTCTCCTTTTTGCAGTTTTTGTGTCCAATCCTTTCTTCTCTTTGACCTTGTTCTCTTGCTCTAGAAGAGCTCCTTCTATCTCATGCAACTTCAAATCTGGTACATTCTTTAAGGTTGCCACAATGTTCTTATACTCTCCCTTGTCCACACTCTTTATAAGCACTGCTAGTGCCTTATCATCTTCTACTTTCTTTCCAATGGCTGCAAGTTGTTGTTTGATGCTTTTATATTTGTTCAAGTGTGTGGTTAGAGGTTCACTTTCCTTGATGTCAAGTTTGTAGAATTGCATTAGCAGATTTATCTTTGAATTCTTTGCTTGAGTGCCAAATAATTTGTTAAGTTCATCCCATACATCTTTAGCTTGTTGTATCCCCGCAATGTGGTGAATGGTTTCATTATTTAAGCTAAGTGCAATGAGTCCTAATGCTTTCTCATTTCTGCTCTTCCACTCATCCTTTCCATGCTCCTCTGGAAATTCATCTCTTCCCTCAACTAGCCCCCATAGTTCCTCATGAGCAAATACACGGTTTTTGTTTGCCCATGTATGGAATTGCTCCTTGTTGAATTTAGCTACTTCTTGTGCAATGTGAAGGGGGTCTTACCTCTTGATTCAATTCAAGATTCAAGGGCAATGTCTAACCTTTTACAACTCCAATTTGGTGTTTAATGATGATTACAACAAGTTTACAAAGCATGAATACACAAAAAATTGCATAAAGCCAAGGATTGTTGGTTTTGTACTGGATGGTTGGGACATCAAACCGACTTTAAATTGCAATCTAAAGTGATAGATATCTATATCAGATACCTAATGGTAAGTTTTAACCATCAATTGCACCAAAATTTAGTGATTAGTGCTAATTAATCTCACTAATTAGTGAGATTAATCCCCTATTTTGTGTGTAGAAAATAGAGTGTACGACGAGGCCAGATCTGGTCCTTAGAGTTCAAATGAGTTGAAATCCTTTTAAGGGCATCAATAGCAGTTAGTCTAGTAGATGATCAAGCCCAAAAACATAATATCTGACCAAATATTGAATGCTTAATCTCTGTTTTACCAAAGTCACTTGCAGATTTGATCCAGAAAGCTTGATGCCACTTGCAGATTTGATCCAGAGCTTGATGCTACTTCTCCTTGACGAATTGCGCAAATCTGAGATCATAGGCATGAGAGCACCCTTGAAAACCCTTGGGGTTGAGAGAAATTAGGTTAACTCCATCTATGGAAGTGTAGATCTACGATTTGATCCAGACAAAAGGCACCTACAAATCAATGTAAATCAGCTCCATGCGTCATATTTGAGGAATCATTGTGGCAGGTCAATGTGTGGGGATGTTTCCTAGATGTGGCTGAGAAATTTTTAGCTAATTTAAAGACTGGAGGGAGATCAAGCCCCTCCACCAGCTGGGGATGTAGAAGATTAGTTGGAAAAAAACTAAAACAAAGATTAACTCCTAATCCATGAATAATAGGGTGATTAGGCTCAAAAAATTAGCTAAATCCTAAGCTAGGCTCTAATATGAAGTTGAATTTGTAGCAATGTGAAGGGCTATGGTGGATCAAATGCAAGAATCAACATGACTAGCAAGTAATTAGAGAGTGATTAAAGCAAGATTAGTGCACAATTAATCTAATAGCATAATGTAGGCATAGATACTCAAAAACCAGCAAATTCTCATTAGGCCAATGCCTCAATTTATAGCTTTTACATCCACAAGGTGCCAAGCACCCACTCCCCACTGATTTCTCCTTGATTTGTGCCACCTCCCCTAGGGCACCTTTTCTTAGAATCGTTCCACACCCCTATATTCACTCATGCTACCCTTGATTCTCTCATCCAGTAGATTCTTCTCACCTTTTCATTGCTACCCACTCAATTACGGACTCCCTTTTACAATCTCTAGCGAAGGACTTGTTCCTGCACACACCCATTCACTTGCATATTTCAACACCCAGTACGAAACCCACACACCCATAATTGATATTCTTGGTTCGCTACTCACACACCCAACTGAAGCAATGAAAAACATTTCACACATGCACTCCATGGCATATAAGTCTTTTGAAAATTGACATTTAAACTTAAAGCTTTTATACATCAAAATGTATTTGAAAAACGTACATATTAAAAATCATAATGAAACTCTAGGAATACTATATCTAATAAAACAATGTCACATATATCCAAAATATCTCCTCACACCACATCTCTGCTCCTTGGACCAAGAAGATATGCACCAATGAGCCCAAGCACTCTAACTTGTGCTACGGCCCGGCGAGGAGTCCTAAAGTCTAACTTGTGCTACGGCCCGGCGAGGAGTCCTAAAGTCTCACATCCCAGATTGGTAGGAGCCGCTTTTGATGACCATATCATTCCGAAGGCACGAACACTCCAGGTCATGATCACACCAAAGTTAAGAGATCGATGCATACATCTAGCCTAGACCACGCATGGACCAATGACACTTAAGAGCTTCCTCTGTCCTCATCACGGTAGGCATGTCAGGAGCACACCCACATCCTCTGTCCTCATCACGGTAGGCATGTCAGGAGCACACCCACATCCACACTAAGATGGGTCAAGGTCTTAGACAATCGTCTTCTCACGCGACAGGATTCTCCACTTAGATGACATCCACCCGGCATCACATTAGCTTGTGTGGTACCTTCACAAGCTCCACAACAAATAGTATTTCAACACATAGTATCCAAACAAGTATCAAACATGATCAAGCAATCGTAAATATCTCCTCCCGACTGCGAACTCTCCTCAGAATCAGATCCTTGCCTTTCATATACATTTGATCATTCAAAATAATGTACTGCAAAGCTTTCATGATGATACCATATTTCTGCCTCTTGGATAGATTGGAAGGTGCATGACCTATGTGTAAAAAATCTTCAATTTCATGTAGGTTCTCTCTTCCAACTTAGTTGGGATGGGCAACAATGATAGCATGCATATCCAGATCCTTGCCCAACTCACCCTTTGCCAGTGCATCAGCAACCTGATTCAGCTCCCTCTTCACATGATATATATGCACTTCCTGGAATCTGTGCAGCATCCTTTTTATTTGAAAATTCCATTCTTTCAATTTAGGGTTTTTGGCTTTCCAAATAGCTTGAAGCTGCCTAATGACCAACAAATTATCCCCTTTGATGATAAGCCTTCTAATTCCCTTCTTAATGCACTGCTGAAGTCCATACTCCAAAGTAGCATATTCAGCTTCATTGTTGGTTTGCACCTGCAATTTAATCCCTTCTTTAAATACTTCTTTGTCTTCTAGGTCCAGTAAGACTATACCTCCGTTGGCCATCCCCGAGCTTCTCTTGAAAGCCCCATCAAAAAATAAAAGCATCTGAACAGTCCTATTTGTGGGTCCTTCCATCTTGGCACTTTCCCATTATTTCTGGGTCCTTCCATCTTAGCACTTTCTTCTCTGCTACTATTTCCTCCTTCAACACCACAGGATTTTGCCTATATGTCAGCATAATAGTCAATGTAGCTCTAGTGCTGTCCTCCACCATACAAGTAAACTGAAACTCCTACAATTCAATCAACCACTTGGACAATCTCGTGGAAGGAATGTTAGATTGGATCAGATGAGGAAGCAGAGAATAATGGATCAGAATAGTAAATGGTTTTGGGAGTAGATAATATCTAAATTTTCTAAGAGTAAAAACAATAGCCACCATCACTTGCTCTGCCTCAGAATATGTCCTCTCCCCTTGTGTCTTAGTTCTGCTGACAAAATTCACAGGCCTCATATAAGAATGTTCCTTCGCTTGTTGTACTAGCACTCCACCCACACTAGGGTTCACAAAAAAAATTCTCTACTCTAGTCAGGAGGCATGACCACTGGTAAAGTACTCGAAATTTCTTTCACTCACATATGAAGACATCTTCCTCTTTGTCTTTCCTTGCCTTGTTGTAACAGCTCTGCACCCACACTAAGGTTCACAAAAACTTCTCTGCTCCAGTCACACAGGAGGCATGACCACTGGTAAAGTACTCAAAATTTCTTTCACTCGCATGAAGACCTCTTCCTCTTTGTCTTTCCAGCTAAAAGGATCCCTTTTGGACCTGTTGTAATGGATATAAAGCTTGGGACAAGATAAATATGAACCTGGCAAGATATCGTACCTTATGAGGGAAAGTCAACAACTACTTCACATCTTGAGGAGCCTCCAATATAAGCAAAGCTTTCACCTTTTCAGGATCAGCTTCAATCCCATTTTCAGAAACCAAGAAGAGTCACCTTGACTTGAACCAAATGACATTTATCTGGATTTAGCTGATCACCCAAATCATCAAGTCTCTTCAAAGCCAACCTCAGCTTCTCACAATGGATCCATCTGCCTCTGTAGATACAAACGTCATCAATAAACACTCTGATGAAGGACCCTAGATAGGGCCGCTCAAACACCAGATTCATAAACCTCTGAAGGGTTGGAGGGGCATTTGTTATCCCAAAGGGCATAACTTTGTAAGAAAAACATCCCCAAGGGATAATAAAGGTGGTTTTCCTCTGGTCCTATGGAGCAATTGAGATCTGAAAATATCCTAAATATCCATCACACACTATATCTTTCATGTCCAACCACACTATCTAGAATCTCATCCTGGAAAATAATCTCTTTTTGTTACAACATTCAGGGGATTAAAATCAACACATACTCTCTATTTACCATTCTTCTTTAGAGTGATTACCCCACTGGAGAAGCCCATTCAGAGTTATCAACTAGGAATATAAACCCTGCTTTCAATAGTTTATCTGCTTCCTCTCTCCACATGTTGTACAATTCCAAATTCTCTCAACCTTTGTACAACTGGCTTAGCCCCTAGCTTTAGTTGGATTTGATGCTGCACTTGAGACACTTCCCTAGCTTGTGTGTGAGAAGAGATGAACAAGTCTGGAAATTTTTGCAACATCCTTATATACTCCCTTCTCTCAGCCTTAGTCTCAGATCCTTGGCCAACATCTTTTATAAAACTTCTTCCCCACTTGGTTGCACTTCAACTTATTCCCTTCCTCTACACATAGCTGTACAGACATACACATAAGGTCAAAATCAGGCTCCAACAATTGGACCTCTTCCCCATCATCTTCTGAGTTGACTTACTTTGTTTATGAATCCTCAGTAGAGCTGGTTTCCTCATCTTTTTCTTTTGATGTACTACTCCTTGGAATCAACTCCCTTCCCATATCCATATCATATCTGACTTGTCTTCTCTCACAGGCTGGTCCAGCCCCAAAATTAGAAGTCCTCTCCACCAATCTTGTCCTGCCCTCATAGCAATCAGCCATGGTCTCCTAAGATTTAGTGAGTATGCTTCAGACTTTGCTGGCATCACATGTACATCTAATTCTGCTTCTAGTCCCAAAACATTCACCTGCAACTTCTTTATAATTCCCAAACATCTGACTTTTGCACTATTTGTCATTTTGACTCTAAATTTAGATGGTGCTCCAACTTTTAGTCTCAAAGCCTCCATTGTTTGCTGGGTCATTACGCATACCTGTGCACCACCATCAATATATAGTTTGGGGACTCTGCTTTTTCACCGAGGCATCCATAACTAGCAAATAATCTTTATCTCCTTTTACTTGCACTACATTAATATGACCTCCCTTCTTCTCTTGCTTGGTGCTTCTTTTGCTGACCAACTTACTCCATGTCCTCTTGAGTCTAGGACATATCTGCAAAAGCTTGGCAAAGTTAGACTAGGTCCTTCTTGATAAAGATCTTTCATCAGATCATGAACACCCAAAGGAAATCCTGCATGCCAATGTGTCTTCTAGACCTGGTCTTCTTCCTACCTTCCTTGGGCTAATCTTCCACTTGTTTTCCTTATTCCTCATAGATGGTCCTAGCTCATCCTTTGTCCCCTAGTTCTCTTATTAGCTAATATATCCACTTCTTCATCCATGCCAATCAAGTTTACCTCTCCTTGTCTAGGTCCATTTCCTGGCTGTTGCTAAACTTGTGGTACCTGCTGCTGCTGCTGCTGATTGGCATTTTCTCTTCTCTCTTGACATCTTGTATGACATCGTGTCTGTCTATCTGCCCTTCTAGGTGCCAAAGGATAAACATCTCCTCCCATCCTCTTGGGATAAGGGTACTGAGGTGATATATGACCCCTCTCCATACAGTTGAAACACTAGACATTCATGTTGGGTCCTCCTCTTCCCCTCCTCTTATACCATCTCTATCTCCTATGAAGGCTACCAATTTCATCCCTGCCCAAAAACTCCTCTGGATCTTCTCCAACATGACCATGGAGCACCGGATATGTCATCATGGCAGCCATCTGCTCTACTGAAAACTTTCAGACCTACAAACAGACTGAAGGGTGCTTCAAAGCCCTCCTCAGTGGGGGCACCAAAACAATGATGTATCGGGGGAACTTGCCTCTATAGCTCATCCGACCACACCACCGTGAGGAGGAAACTAGCAACCAGCACCACAACACCAACACAGACACCAAGTTAAAGCACCATTCCACTCAGCTGATGTCCCCTGATCTTCAGCTGACACAGGTGGATACCTGAGCACACTCCAAACTCTTCAAACTGATTCAGCTAACTCATCCAGCTATCCTCCCAGGTCATCCCAGACCTCTAATAGCTATGATCTTCACTTGAAACCCCTTAGCTGAACCTAGCTGAACCTAGCTGACCAGAAGTACTCTTAGCTAACACAAACAAATCAGATGTTGGCTGTATTCTGATTCAGATTCTGGCTGCTACCCCTAGTTAGAAGAAGGTCCTCTAAGCAACCCAAGCTGTCCTCCAAATCCAACTAACAAAATACTTTCCTCAGGACTTCACTGAACGTATTACCACACCCCTACTGTGACTAAGATTTGACCTTTCTACTTTAGCTGACACATACCATCCAATCCACCACCTATCAGGTTGACTACCGACATACCTTTGATATAGGCTTCAAACAAGGCAAGATCTACTTTAGCTGACACATACCATCCAATCCACCACCTATCAGGTTGACTACCGACATGCCTTTGATATAGGCTTCAAACAAGGCAAGATCCACTCTTTCACAACACCAGCTGACTCAACCCAACACACAGTTGACCATAACTAATTTAGCTAGACCTTGCTGACTCAAAATCTAAGCTTTTTGGTTTAGACCTGACTCACTAGACCTTAGAATTTTAGTATTCTCTCAACAATATTGAACCAAAGAACAAGAGTAGAGAAAAATCAACTCATCCATCCAAAAATAAAATAAGGAACCTCTTGCATATAGATGATAATTTAGCATGTCTCAACAACCCTGAGATGTGGGGATTAATAAAAAAAGAGAGAAAGCATTAAGGAAACAAGGGATTCCCCCACAAGATGATCCCAACAAAGCTCTTCAAACTTCTTCTTCGAATTCCGCAAGAACTAGCTACAAAGAAATCTACGTCCACTCTTGCAGGCCTTCACCATCAATCACAACAAAATCAATTGAGCAAAGCCTTGGGCTGGTTCAAGTTCTAATAGAGTTGCTATTCATAGAGATCCTAGGGCATCAACCTCCTACAAGACCTTCTATCACCTTAGCACCCTCTGCTCTGGCTAGACCCAAGATTTCCCAATCAAATCTCATGTTGTCTTTTCAAAAACACCATACACTAGCAGCTTCCACAAAGCTCCAACAGAAAATCCCCTTGGCTCTCTCAAACACTTCTCAACTATGCTATCACCCAATGCTCCTATTGCTCTTCTTCTCAATTTTCTTCCCCTATGCTCCTCACAACAATGAGCTTCTCTCGTACAATACCATCACATTCCAATTCCATGCATCTTTTGCTCGATCTCGTCAACTACCCTTTGACTCTAGCTACCCATGTAGTAGTTCCACCTTCACTTCACATCCAGCTGCTCTAATAACTTCACATCCAGCTGCTCTAATAACTTCACTTCACTTCACAGCTAGCTGATAACATCAATTCACTTGTTGCAGATGGCCATGTAATAGTCCTTATTCTCTAAGGTTCTACACACACATGACGATTTATTTTCAATTTCGGGGTTAGGGTGAACACATTTATTAGGTACAATGATCTCAACCCAAAAAAACCCATCAACATCATGATGTCATTTTGGGGTCTCTCCGACCATGGATTGTAAGATTCTTGTCCCATAGCACCTAAAATAAGTTCTACAATATTAGCATAAGTAGGACACTATGGATAACATGTGACATTCATAGCTAAGACATGGTGCAAGGGGATGAAATTGTAGGTAAAACAGGTCCACAAAGGTGGATCTACAACATCGCTCCCCTAATGGTGCATAAAAATATTGTGAGTGGGTTTGGGAAGGAGAAATACTTAGCTACCCTTGATAGTACCAATTCAAGCAATCCAGGTCCAGCATAGGGTCACTTCCATGAAAAGTCCATTTTCAAGGCCTATAGTAACAATAGAGTGGTACTTTCATTCTCTTATTTTGGTAAGTGCTCTTTCTAGTATTCTTTTTAATTTTTATTGGAAGTCAGATTTTTAGTATGTGTAGAGGTGCTATATTGTTGTACATGTTGGTGCAAGCTATATTGTTATAGATTAGCTTTTTCCAACAGGCTCTCTCCTGATATGGACATGAAATTTTTGGGGAGCAAAATGTGGGGGTAAAAGTAATGATATTTGCATGTCTCCCCTCCTTAATTCCTATTTTACCTTAACCTCGTAAAATGTATTGTAGGTTTTTTATAACCATCCCTTCCAACTTTGCTCCATCAATTCTTGTTAGCTAGGAGTGCCCTTTGTTACTTGTTGTGCAACATATCAATTTTCAACTTTAATGGCAGTAAAGGGCTTTCCCAAGACCAAATAGAGCTTATGGGTTCTCCCTTATAGATGAGAAATGGATTTGATACTTGTGGCAAGGCAATTTGTACTCGCATAGTGGGGGTCATTCTAGGGAAACTAATGGGGTTGGGGTTTGGATAGCCAACAATGGTTTTGTAACATTTTGTGATGTAGAACCTTTCCCATCATTCACTGTATCTTGTGTGATAGGGTTTCTCTTTATTTGGGTGTTCGTGGTGGTAAAGGTTCTTCTACAATATTTTTCCCTTTGTTTGAACTTGAGCCATTGAAGCCTTTGTTTGAACTTGAGCCATTGAACTTGAGCCATTGAAGCCTTTGTCCATCATTGAGGAGTTGTGAATTTGTAAGCGGCAACAATGAGGTTAATGGTACACATTTATGTTTTGGTATCCCAATACAATGGTTACCCTCATAGTAGCCTTGAGATTTCAATAAGCATTTTGGTATCCATTTTGGGGTAATCTGTAATTTGGACTTCCGACACATCGATTATTATGTTGAGGCCTTCTTTGCTTTGTTGGTTGAGGTGGTATAGATGGAGAAATCTTAGGAACCAATTTCAAGGTAGATTTGGGTTGCCACTTTTTAGCTCGTCATATATGTTTGTCCTTCTAACATGGAGGTGTTTGACGTGTAGAGGTAAAAGAATCGAGAGATCCTTGAACATTGGAAAATGAAGTGGAGGGGGTCTGATTAACTTTGGTTGATGTTGAAGCTTGCTCCTCATTACGATTCTTAACAAGAGTGAGAGGTGGTAGGGTTAATGAGTAGAATGTTTAGCCATGGCTTAACCCACAAAGACACACCCCATTGTGACCAGTCCATCATACATCTAGTAGCCTTCATCCATATGCGACCAAGTATTACTGGTTCAGGTAATGTTTGTCTCCCACCAGGAAGTCTCCTTCTTGCTTGTTGCCATCACAATATGTCTTTATTTGAAGTAGCCCAAGAACCTTTTTGTTCTTACCATTGATACCTTTCACCTTCAAAGGGGTGTCTACAAGTTGAGGTTTTCCCAACTGGCTCCATGCATTGAAGGAAATTAAATTATGAATAGCTCCCATGTCAAGTAATGCAATGTAGAGCACTTTACCATAAGGGCTAGGAAATTGAATGGGCATTCGTAGAGGTGGTATGTGCTCCTCCATTTCTCCTTTAACTTCTCCCACAAAGGCTTGTGCGGATCCAAGGATAGCTTCTTTGTGTTGTTGCTATTGGATTTTCCTTTCTTTAGCTTCTTGTCGAGCTTGAGCTTTTCTGTAGTTTCGCTTTTTCCTTGGCTGCTTTCTTATAGTGTGCGACCTGCAAGGCTTTCTCGATAATAGGACCATAATACTTTTTGAATTTAATACCATTAAGGAAGCCAATAGTTTCAACCCCGTCAAGGGTTTCAACATGCATCATGCCTTGAGGTGTTATTTCATAGACTCAAAATGGTCCTTTTCAGTATACTTTAGCTTCTTCTTTTTACTCTGGACTTCATACATAAGTACAAGGTTTCACTTATTGATTTCTTTATCCTTGAGATTATTATCAAACCATTTTTTTCTTTGATCCCTTTTTATTAACATGTTATGTATAGAAATTTATCTTTCTTCCTCTAATAGATCAAGAATGAATAGCCGGTTGGCCACATGTTACCCTCAAGTCTCTCAGTCTCACTACTACCCTTAAGCTAGGTATCATGCATTTCTAGGACATTACCGCCTCAACCTTATATACCATCATAAATGGTATGCAACCAATTGTAACTTTGTAAGAGGTCCGGTAAAACCATAGAGCTGTTGTGAGCTTGAATTCCCAATGATTGTGTCGAGCTTCAATCGTTTTTGTTAATATGGAAATGAGGACTTTGTTGGTGCTCTTAGTTTGATCATTTGCTTGCCGGCTAGTATGGAGTAGACTTGCGGTGTGAGATTATGAATGTTGTGGTGAGATGTTGGATTACATCATTCATAAAATGTTTCCCTTAGTCGCTCACTAGCTCGAAAGGACAACCAAAGCGGGTAATGATATTCTCATAAAGAAACGTAGTTGTTGCCATAGCATCCACTTTTGTTGAAGCTCTTGCTTTGGCCCGTTTTGTGACATAATCCATAGTTATTAAAATATACCTAGCTTGGGTGCTACATGCAGCCGGACTGATGGGTCCCATAAAATCAATAACCATTTCATAAAAGGTTCTAAAATTTTAATAGGGTGCAAGGGCATTGTGTCCTTATTTTGTGGTTTCGCACATCGTTGTTGGCACTCGTCACATCCTTTGACAAATAGTGTACAATATTTGAAGAGCATGGGCCACCAATAACCTGATTAGAGTATTTTTCTTGCAGTACTATTTGTTGAAAAGCGCCCACTAGCCACCCCTTGGTGTGCTTGTTTGATGATGTATAATTATTCATCCTCCCTGGGGCAACATCTCAATATGTCATCCTTACCTCTTTGATAAAGAGTTCCTGCAATCAATTGGTAAAGGTTCTGTTACTTTAAGCAATGTCCTTGATAGATTTTTCCTTAGCTTCTTTACTTGTGGAAAATAATTAGCCAGAAAGTTAACAATTTTCTCACTCCACTCTAGTATAGCCTCAACTTTAAACAGTGTAGGGTTAGGTAGATCATCATCTATTCTAGTTGGTGCTTCACCATTAGGTGCATGAGATAGATGATAAACCATGACAACAAGCCTATGACATGTTAAAGCAAGATTTGGCTAGCACTCCCATACTACGAGTGCCAAACTGGGATGTTATCTTCCATGTGCATTGAAATGGATCTAGAGTAAAATATTGAATCAAACACATCAAAGCAGGAATCTAGTATCCATTAATCATGAGATTAGTTATCAAATGGCTCATCACATGAATATACAAGAGAGAGAAAATCTATAAGTGCATGTAGCAAGAGAAGATGCACAAATAGCCTAAGTGTGTTTAACCTCTCACCAAGAGGATGGCTTTCAAGTTAGCCATGAACTTGACCATGGAAGGCCAAATCTCCATTGATGGAGCCCATAGGTACAAGATGACCAAAATTAGTAAAAGTGTCAAAAGATCCTACCAATGTACCCCAAGCCCTATTTATAGTCACTTTCTCCTTTTGCCCATGGGCCCCTATGTACATGTGGAAATCAAGCTCTATGGCTTCATGACAAACCATCCCTTCCCAAAGATTTTGTCCTTAAAATCATACGAGATATTTACAATTGAATCACAATCTCAATGTAAACCCATGGGAATTAGAGAGGTCTTAAAAAATGCACCTCGAATACATTTGGAATAGGGAAACCAAATGTAGTGAAGCCGCCAAACTCCTTCTCCAAAAATAGCATGTAGGACTGTTATGGCAGCCATGTTGTCGATGAAGCTTCCCTTGAAATTCTTCATGAAACCTCCATGAAAATGAGCTGAAAATGATGCGTAGCCGCACCTAAAAGGTCCCACATATTTTTCATCGAACCAAATGATCTTCCAAGTGTGTGGGAGTAGATTGGTAACTCCAACAATAGATCCAACCAAAGCTGTCCAGATTACAGCACATATAAAACCTCATGATATGCCCATTCTTCACATAATAATCATGCCACTTGATCAAGGAATACTTCCATCAAGTAAACCATGTTGTTGAACATACTCCATTGATTGCCAAGTAGCCTCATCTATGGGCAAGCGCTTCCATTGATTGCCAAGTAGCCTCATCTATGGGCAAGCGCTTCCATTTCACAAGGAATTCATCAATGTTCCAGATCCTCAAAACCCTTGTCCTCTTGTCCACAATCCTCTCCGGCTCATAGATAATCATCTATGGCCAAGCGCTTCCATTTCACAAGGAATTCATCAATGTTCCGGTTCCTCAAAACCCTTGTCCTCTTGTCCACAATCCTCTCCGGCTCATAGATAATCTCTCCTTCTTCATCCATCGGGGTGGTAACTCTTCAATCTCTTGAGGAAGAGAGCCCACAAACCTCTTAAGGTTGGATACATGAAACACATTATGAATCCTTGTAGAAGGAGGTAGGTCAAGCTTATAAGCCAAATCACCCACTTTCTTGACTACCAAATATGGTCCATAGTATCTATGTGCCAACTTGGAATTGGAAGACCCTTTGAGAATATTGTGAGGAAGCTTGAGCAACACATGATCACCTTCCTTGAACTCCATTTTGCGTCTATGCTCATCCGCATTTGCCTTCATGACTTCTTGTGCCTTCTTCATATTATCCTTGCATAAATCCACCTCTTCCCAGAATATCTCCACACCTCCTAATTCTTCTCATGCTACCCTTTATTCTCTCCCAGTAGATACTTCTCACCTTTTCACAACTTCTCTCTCATTTACAGATTCTCTTTTGCTAAGGACTTGTTCCCACACACACCCTATTCACTTGTATATTTCAACACTTTATGCATGTTGGCAAATGGTGGTAATTGTATATTGAATTCTCCATTAAGGAGAGCTCTCATTGCTTCAAAAAATTTAGGATCTCCACTCAACCCGGCGGTTATCATTGTACTTGTTTGTGAGGCCATAAAATCCAACAAATTGGGGATGCTTAGTGGCACATTCATGACCTCCTTTCCATAAAAAGGTGTCAGTGAGGTTGGAAAATCCCACCTGTGACATGGGCTCCAGGTTTCTATATGGTAATTGTCCCTTGAACCAATCAAGAATCAAACTATGAGCGATGGAGGCCTCAATCTCTTCCAGGCACATCTAGGGGTTTGTGAATCTCAGTAATAGTAGATGTTAAGGTACTAGGTTGTAGAGTATCTCAGAATCTCACTTGCTTGGTATTTGGTTCAAGCTCCTTTTGTGTTTTTGTAACTAAATCACTAAATTCTTGGACTTTCTCAATCTCACTCTGAGGGTCAGGATAAGAGCCAAGTTTCGTCATGTGTAATTTAGTTTCAAGAATTATAATTTTTCATGGGGTCTCCTTTCTCATGCTCTTAGTTTTGGCTGGTATTTCCTTGCCAAGTTCAGAATCTGCCCTTGTGTCCAAGGAGGCCGAGTTCTCATCAAGTCGTTTTGGTCTCTTTCATTTTTCCATCAAGTCGTTTTGGTCTCTTTCATTTTCCCATTCTAGATGGACTTTTTTCTCCTATGGTCCTTCTTCTTCTTAGACTCTGCTAAGATTTAACTGACGACACATATCATTACTCGAGAGAACATGTTGGTTTTGGGCTTGTAGCTAAGTGATAGCATTCAAAGGTGTGGAATATAGAATCTTCAAGATTTTCCTTTGGGTTTGATTACTTATCCTGATCATTTTTAGGGGTGTGATAATGGGTCCTGTCTATGGACTTATCACCACAATCTTGTTAGGGTAGTCCTTAATCTAATGATCTATGCTACAATGATTATAAGTAGCTGGTGGCATGTTTAAGGGTATAACTTGATTAAGTTGAGAAAACTTTATAGGGCGTTCTGAAACTCGATGAGGACCTTAATAGTGGTAACATTGAAGAGGCATTCTCCTTCCTATTGCATTAATGTCCCGGCCCCTTCCTATCGCAATAAGTTGATAAATTGGCTTGACTCCCCCTCTCCCATCCACTACATAATAGTTGGGGGATGAAGCTCCATGGGGTTCTCAAAGAGGTGTGGAATGGGTTTGACATCCACCTCATATTCTTGGTAATCAGTAGGCTCCTCGAAGCTTACTTGATTAAGAGAGGTGTTACCCTTGGTGGAGGTTGTTGCGATCCTAAGATTGGTGGCGATAATGGCACATTGGTGGGTGCATTGTGCATGCCCTTTGGTAGGAGTTGTTGCATGGGATGCTCAACCATTTCTTAATTTGCTACACAGGACCTAGGGCTAATGTTTGTTGCAGTGCCATCATCAAGGCTAGTTGTGGTCTCATTGTGTTGGCAATATCCTGTAGGCATGTTTGGCAATCTTCGCCTTTGTGACCATAGTGCCCACAAAACATACAGTTTGGCAATCTTCGCCTTTGTGACCATAGTGCCCAGTTTACCGTACAGTTTACCGTTGTAAACGAGCTCTTAAAATTGGATATTCACTAGTGGTATGTCTTGATAGAAAACGGAACACCAATGAAGTGCATGCTATTAAAAGCTTTGATAGCCTTCATTTCCTATTAGAGAGCTTTTGAGAAGCCAGTCCAACTCATTTCCACTAAGGTATTGCCTTTAGCTATAGGTTTCGGAGTGGTGGTGCTACTAATACCGGCTACTGACACAATAGACTTAAAAGCTTTGACTCCCCTTATCATCAAGTTATCCTCAAGTTGGATGGCATTAGCCATGACGTCCTCCGAGGTGGTGATACCTCTAATGACAAAACCATTATGGATATCTTCATGTTTAACTCCATGGATAAATTAGTCAAGCTAGAGAAGCGCTCATGTAGAGCATAGCGAGAGTTTAAATGCTTGAGAAGACTTATAAAATCTCTCACTGACTCTTCTTCTCCCTCAGCCTTATGCAACTGTGAAGCCACACTCCACAAATTTACCTCATGCACAAAGTTTTTTAGGAATAACTGTCGAAGCTTGATAAATTTTAGACGTTCTTTAACTCTTAGGGTCCATTACCAAATTACTAGCTTTGCTATCTAGTGTAAGGCCAAAGGCTTTGGTCTTTGCAAGCTCATTCCTCTCACCTAAGGCTCACAAAATTGATTGAAGACCTCAAGATGTCTTCTAGGATCGCCCTCTCCATTGAACTTGTGTGTACGCTTCATGATTTGTTCAGTCTTTCAAGAACTACTCCATCCGTTATCTCTCATGAACGGTCCTATACTTTCAGACACATCTCTCCCCAAAGCTTGTGTAAAGGCTATTGAATCAGTTGGGAGTGATGTACTCCTAGAAGTATTGGTATAGTAGGGGAAACATGTGGTACGAAGGGTACTACCTGCGGGCATAATGGCATGAATCCTAGAGGAGTAACATGACACCGATAGGTGGGGCGTTATATAGGAATTCCCATAGGTATCGATGACATATGAGCCAAGGGTGCCACTGGTCTATTTGTGAGGATGTCCCCCTTGCTCTAGGTTGCATTGGAAAAGTAGAGGAAAATGCAAATCAAGGAAGTTGGGTGCAAGTTCCTCCTTCTGTGGCCCTAGCATATGCTATGGATGCGTTAACTAGGCCTGTAGCCATTGTTGTAGGGACTACTGCAACCATGGTTGACATAGTTGTGACCGAGGGCATGAAACTAATGGGAAATGTTGCATTGTGGTCATAGTAGGTGGTGCCATTATAAGTGGTCTAGTACCTAATACCACAAAGTCTAGAATTGTGCTAACAGCATCTTGAGTGGGTACCTCTCTACTATGGTCTCGGAATGTGAAGCTTGTACTAGTAGACTCTTGGAGTTCTATGTAACCTTGAGGAAAAATAGTAGCAATTGGGACTTGGTCCATCGTGTAGCCAAGTACCACCACATATGTGGGATCAATAGGGCTTATTTATGGTGTCACCATCTCACTTAAGGTAGGACATTGCACATTTCTTGTCCCAACATGTGTTACAAGAAATTGCATGGGCATGGTGATTCCCTGCTTAAGCCTCTCTTGCTCTACAATAGCCTGAATACATTCCATGACCATTCGAAGTCGCTCTTCCTCATCTGTGGAAGTAGAGATGGCTTGCTAGATTTCCTCCCAGCTAATAGTATATATAAGGCCCGTAGCTAGGTTTGTCAAGGTTTCCTAGGTTGCATCGAACAGTAATGAGTCTGCAAACCTTACACCTAGATCCACCTTGGATATGAACTCTTGTGGTATGGCAGCACTCTTTAGGTTGTCAGTCACCTGGGCAATCGTGGGTGGCTTTCTCAATTGGTGCAGTTTGGGTTGCTAATCGTTGTTTAGCTCGGCATAAGGTCTCTTCCTCTTTCTCCCTAGCAGCTTGGATAAGGTCTTCTACTTCTTACACCTAGTAGTAAGTTTTGGGCAAGGTTTTGGTCTATGGGCATTGGGTTATTGGTCAAGATTAGTCCCATGTGGACATGGATTTCCACATGCATAGGGCTCGTGTGTAGGGTGTGTAAGCTTCCTCCCTCCAAATTTTGATGATGAAAAGATGTAAGAACCTCCCCTTCAGTCTCTTGTAATCATCCCTCCTTCATAATGGAAAAAAGATCTTGTTTGACCCTGTTTTGGTCTAGAGAGAGAAAATATTCTAGAGAGAGATAATATAATTTTGAGATATTTTTGGATACAAAGTTACCCTTTAATTTAAGATGAATTTCCTTAAAAAAAGTTTAAAAAGAGTTTTCCAATGTGCATTAGAAATTAATTGAATATGTGCACTGGACACCTTAGCCTAGGGGTACCTATTTTCAAAAAATTATGGATTAAATACCAAAAATGAGTAAATTCTCACATAAGATGATGAGTTGACTAGTACTGGTACTTAACCATATAAAAATGTGAATTTTGACACCTTAGGAGGGTGAGTGGAGCTCATGAAGGAGATGCCTAGAATCTCCATCATTACCCCATTATTTTATTCAAAAAATGAGATATTTCATCTCTCATCTCTCCTCTTTCAAACTGGATCAAAAAAATAGGTTTAACTAGTCCAAAACTTGTCCAAATTGGATCAAACTGAAGCTGGAAGCCTTTAGATCCTAGTTGGACTTGGTTGGTGGCCTCCCTCACCTATAAATATAGTTCCATTCCTTTGTATTTTCATCTTAGTGTATTTACATGCCAGTGTAATTTTCATTTTAGTGTATTTTCTTTATCCCTCTACCTTGCCTCTCCATTGTGAAGCTTTGGCGCTTCACTAAACCTCTTCTTGTCTTGAAGATTACCCTCTTCTCTTGGTGGCTAAGCCTCTTCCTTGAAGGCTACACAACTATTGCAAAGGTGGAGAATTAAGCAAACCAAGGGTAAGCCTAAACAATGAACTTTATTCTCTCTTTTTGATGTAATGTTAATCTTCTTCCTAACCTCTCTCATGCTTGGGAAGCATTTTATCTTATGGTTTCCTCTTAAAACCATGCTTTTCTTGATTTATGTTATTGTTTAGATGAATTAATGTTTATGTTTATGCATAAACTAATTTTTATATTAAAAGTGGAATTTTAAGCATTCTCAATCCATAGAAAATGCAGGGAAACTATGGCAAAAATTTTATCATTAGGAAATGAATTTAAATTTATGCATAATAAATTTTATGCTAAAAGTGGAATTTTCAGCATTCTCATTTTATAGAAAATGTGGGGAAGCTATGGCAAATTTTATATCATTAGAAAATGAATTCATGCATAATAAATTTTATGCCAAAAGTAGAATTTTGAGCATTCTCAATTCATAGAAAATGTGAAAAAGCTATAGTAAAATTTTTATCATTAGAAAATGAATTTATGCATAATAAATTTTATGCCAAAAGTAAAATTTTGAGCATTTTCAATTCATAGAAAATGTGGGAAAGCTATGGCAAAATTTTTATCATTAGAAAATGAATTTATGCATAATAAATTTTATGCTAAAAGTGGATTTTTGAGAGTATTATGCATTTGCCAAAAAAATAAAGAAGGTTATGCACAAATTTTTTTAGAGAATTATGGAAAGGATTATGAATATAATTCATTCAGACAAAAATGAATTAGTATGTGTGCATAAATGTTTTATGCTGAAAGAGAAATTATGGGTATAATTGATGTTCTAAATCCCATAAGGTTGTATGCATGAATCTTTTATTCAAAAAGAGGAATATTGAGCATATTTTATTTTGGAAAAATTGAGAAAAGAATGTGAAAATATTCATAGGAATGCATTGAGAAAACATGGATAAATTTTTAATCAAAAAGAGGAATCATGAACATATTTAACTTTTGGAATTATGAAGTATATGTCTAGATTCTTGAAAAATAAATCTTGGGTACATTCTGAATGGGAAAGGATTTCCCAGAAAAAGACCAGAAACATGCTTAGTTAGATGAATGTAAATACTTGTGAACTGACTTATTCCAAGATTCCTTGGAAAAGGATTCAAGATATCTTGAAATGATCGAGGATCCACAAAAGTGAACGGGAACTTAGACTTAATTGAATTGAGTTGAGAAAAGTTGTCTTTAACTAAGCCAAGTAATGGCCGAGACTTAGAAAGTTCTGTCAGTGTGAAAAGTAGAGTAAGTGTACTTTTAACCTGGTTGATTGTGGAGCAAAAAATTCTGATAACTAGATCAAAGAAAGTTGATAGTCAAAACTGGTTCGCTCAAAGCAAAAAGAGACCATCTTGTTTGGATTGATGTGGATTGATGTGTGGAATGGTGTGGAGTGATGTGGGGTGATGTGTGTAATGATGTGGGTGATGTGTGGAATGATGTGGAGTGATGTGTGGAAGGATGTGGAATGTGTGGATTGATGTGGAGTGATGTGAATTGATGTGTAGAATGGTGTGAAGTGATGTGGATTGATATGTGGAAGGATGTGAAATGTGTGGATTGATTTGGATTGATGTGGAATGATGTGGATGGATGTGGAGTGATGTGAATTGATGTGGATTGATGTGTGGAATGATGTGAAGTGATATGGATTGATGTGGAAGGATGTGGAATGTGTGGATTTGTGTGGAATGATGTGGAAGGATGTGGAATGTGTGGATTTGTGTGGAATGATGTGGAGTGATGTGAATTGATGTGGATTGATGTGTTGAACAATGTGGAATGATGTGAATAATGTGGAATGATGTGAATAATGAGGAATGATGTGAAGTGATGTGGAATATGGGATGACTCACCCTGGCGGATCATTAAGAGAGCATCCAAAGAGAAATGATGAAGAATGATATGGAAAGATAGGATTGTTTGGAAACTGTATTGTATGAGAAACCTGTTTTTTAAATATTGTTTTACGTTAAGAATGCTGGGGAAGCATTTTGACTATCTTATAGAATGAGTTCGTGGGGACCTAAGTGGAAAATGTTGCAACAGCTGAATAGAGAGTCAAAGAAGGACGTCTCGCATGGCAAGGTCGTCGACCGAGGTCTTGACTAGCCTCAGTTCCGTTAAAATGGTGAGCTTCCCCGATACGGTGGATGAGGGGCCAAGGAAGTGGCCCATGACTGAAACGCTAGGTCACCTACGAAGGAGCCTAGAGGGTGCTGACCATACGGTACTCGGGCTTTGGGTCGCCCGGGATACCCACACGTGCATCAAGGAAGAAAATGAGTTGGAGTTGTTTTTTGAACACACGGGCATGGATTTGGTTGATTGGCCTTGCTGGTCTTCAACAGATGAGCTCATGGCTCTTTTGATAAATGGATCTTGTTGGTTGATCTAGTTGATCTTCAAAGAAGAGTCCATACGGATTTTATGAAAAAATCTTGATTATACTCTTGGGTACTATGAACTAGGAACTATTGAAAAGGCCCCTGAGTGAAGTAGTAGGTGAGCCTAGAGGGACTGACCAGGTGGTGAGCGTTCTAGTTGCTGATGATGCCATAGGTACGTTGAGGAAGGAAAGACTAGAAACTAGAATTTATGGTTGGAAATGGAATGAGGTCGTGGGGACCTAAGTGGAAAAGTTAGAAATTGGACCCTGGAACTAGAATACTGAGGATTATGATGGAGACATTGTGGTTTTATTGCAATGCTGTTTTGGAAATAGTTGAGTCTACGAAAAGGCAATTTCATATTGGGTGCGTAAGTAGTGTGTCTATTTAATTTTTGCATGAGAGCCGGCTAGGGAGCCCTGGAACTCTTTTCCTTGGTACTCGGGACAAAACATAACTAAATTTTTATAATGGATCCTATCAATACAGTGATTGGGCGGTTGGCTAACCCATGGAATTGGATAGGGTTAGGCTGGATCGATGGATTCCTATCATAAAATTCAATTTTGTTCAAGTTACGATAGTTGAAGTCACAGGATAATCCTTGTTCTATGGAAAAGGATCACTGGTTGTGCCTCTTTTGATGAGAAAAAAAGCGTTGGTCTCTATGAACCAAGTGCAAGTTCCTCCTTTGATTCGGCCATGTGACCCGCGCATGTGACTCGCGGGTTCGGTCAGAATACAAAGGATAGTTAAGGCTCTTGACTACGTTAGAAGATTTTCCTAGAGGAATCGCCTATGCTTTCTAGGTGAGGAATGTTTTTTTCAAGTTCGGTTTTGGAAGAGCTATCGGACTAGTCCCTTGCCTAGACATTCATGGGCAAGGCCCTGAGTGGGAAGCTCTGCCCTATGCGGCGTGAGGTTGCTACTTCCGCTCTGCTAGCACTCCAGGATGCGCAGAGAGTGCAGGGATCTCACAGTGACACAAGGTGTGGCCTTGGAGCTAACCTTAACTCCGTCATCCCCAAATTGATATGTCGTAGTCGAAGCCAAACCCCTAAAGTAATTAGTCGTGGCCCATCAAGCTAGTGGTAGGTCTAGCGTTTAATGTTTGAGTGGGGATTCCTCTCTCCATGTTCTGGTATTCCTTCCATCGATTCTAGATTGGAGGAAGTGTCACTACTTGTTGAAAGGCTTAGGCCCTATACCATAATAAATCTCGTTCCCAAAAAGGGTCCCAAGACAAAGGTGGGTTGATAAGAGCCTCATTGAGTCGACATGGTTTTTCCTCTAAATCCATCTCTAAAACGGAGTTGCATATTATTGTAGGCAGTTTTAGGATAGATATTTCAATGTTTTAAAAAAAAATAGGTGTTGGAGAAACTTATCCAAAATGGGTTTCATACAGTTCTAAACACTTTGGGAAGGGTTGTGCATGCACTTTGCTCGGGCCGACCAGAGGGTTTCCTATAAGTGGGTCCCTTAACTAAGGGAAATTGTAAATTTTTTAGGTTTTGTGTCAAGAGTGTCAAAATGATCGCAACGGCCTAAAACCTATAATAGGCAAACTTGTGCATGCACTTTTCAACACACTCTTACACATTATCCATTGGCCTTTTACCCTTTACCTTTTTTCTTGTCTTCTTTTTTTCTCTTTTTTTACTTTTTACTTTTTGCTTTTTACGTTCGTGGTTTATGGTTTCCGATTTGTGATTCAAGGTTTTCGGTGTGGTTAATGGTTTCGGTTTCACCACAACTACCCAAAAAGGTGTGGTCAGGGTTTTAGAGTTTTCAAAGATTCCCTTTTTGACTTGGGACCTAAAGTTAAGTGCAGCCAACCAAAAGACTTACAACTCGTGGCCCAAATTATATGTGGATTAAATTAGGTTAATCTATATAATTTTTACTAGCGCAAAAATGTAAAAAACCTACAAAACACAGAAATAATTCTGGTTTGCAATCCTACCCCAAATCATTGTTTCTAACCCAGTTTCTTCATGTAAGGAGTCTAACCCTATGTTTTAAAACCAATTTTAAGGTCTATTTCACCTAATTTCTTAAATTTAAAGCCCAATTTACTATTTTTGTGTAAGTTAAAAAATACAAAAAATAAAAAATCCAAAATTTAATAAAAAAACTTGATTTACAAAAATCAAAGGATGTATAATTTTAGAGCAACATGAAAAATTGAGCACAAAATTCTTAAGATAACAAAAGAATGCAACAAAAGAAAGAATATGTAGCAAAATCAAAATTATTTTAAGATTTATTTCCTATCTACTATTTTCTTGCAAAAAAATAAAATTTTGATCAATTTAATGATTCACTAGCTCTCAAAATGCATTGTTGCTATGCGATGGGGCTATTCCTTGACAGTGACGCCACTTATGGGAAGACCTGGTACCATAGAAAGAACGCAAGGAAAAACCCAATGTTGTGGGGATTTACCCAACCACACCCAAGAGCACAAACAGCTCAATCGAGAAACCGATTTACCATGGCCTAGCACACAAATGCATAGTTGGGATGTGTCACTTGGGATTCTTGGGATTCTTGTAGGAGACGATGTTGCTGCAACCGAAAGCTCCACTCCACTGCCTGCCATTGCTGCCTACTCTCCAATGGAAGCTTGACCCTCCTCACACAACTTAATCTCTAACACTCACTCTCTCACATGCAGGCAAGCAAGCACTCATAAGAGCTCAAACAAGCAAGCACATAATCACAAAAGATAGTAGATGGAGAAGAAGAGCACTCTATCGAATAACCTTAAAAGAATGAATGGTGAGAGTTACAGTTTGCCTCTTATGTGTGGCTTCTAAGGCTTACACTCATGGGCAGCCAACATCAAAAATTAGGTCCTCGGGCTCATTCAACCACTCTAGCTTGTGCAAATACCTATTCTGCAATTAGGACTCTTTACGTAAGATCCCGTGGTGTGCCTTTAATAGACAAGAGGTAAGCACACATGTAAAATATACAATACATGGTTTTCAAGTGAATTCCAGCCATTCTGATGCTTGTTGTAACAAAGTGTATTAGTGGTGCACATGCACATGAGGATGGGCCTAGGCACATGGGGTTCGAGTCCATTTATACATGTGGGGCATATGGGACCCTAGTGATATAAATAGGAGTACTATTATGTAATAGGACCTTTTGATCTTTACTCACTTTATGACATTTGGTCATCTTTTACATGTGCAAGGTGACACTCTCTCATGTATGAGTGTGCTTGGTGAGCTACACCCATGCGTGGACTCCATGTAATGAGTCTAATCCATGTATGAGTGTGCAAGGTGACACTCTCTCATGTATGAGTGTGCTTGGTGAGCTACACCCATGCGTGGACTCCATGTAATGAGTCTAATCCATGTGTGGACTCGATGTCAATGAGTCTAATCCACCTCTAATTAATCATTAATCTTTCTTAATCTTCTTCCTATCTTGCATTAGTATTAGAGCTCTTGGCTTAGATCCCTAAGATTAGAGCCTTTGACTTAGGTCCTTGCTTAGAGAGTAATTAATGTTAATCATTTTTTAGAATCAATTTTCACACAATTTTTAAAATTTTAAATTTCTTGTTTAATAAGATTAGCAAAGAGCTTTCTATTAATCATTTTTGAATTTGTATTAGACACTATTTTCTAAACTCTAATCCAATTTACTGTTTGGTTCTTGAACTTCTTGATCTTGATTTTTGTGATTTTCAAATTAGGATTTACAAAGATTTTAACAACCAAAATTTAGAAATTTTCTTGCATTATCCTACTTAAAGAGCTTTAAGTTTCAATTATTAATCCATAAAGCCTCTATTTCTGTTCTATTTTCCAAAATCTTGGAGATTCTTGAAACAGACTTACAAGAAACTGATTTCTTAAGTAGTTTTGCAAAAAGTTCCATTGTAGTTTCAAAGATTACTGTGAAGTTTTTAGATTTCAATGTAAATTATTGTACAGAGTACAGATTGCTGTGCAAAACAAAGTTGTGTAGATTTTTATAACAATTGTAGATTCTATACAAAAAATGTGCAGTTTCTTGAAGTTTGTGTAAAGTTTTATGTAACTGTGGAGAGTTCCTTGAAACAATGATAGTCAGTGCAAAGATTATGAAGAAAATCCATAAAGATTATCAAGAAAACAATGCAAAGTGAAGAACTTAAGTGTTTAAAGCAAGACTGGGCAAGAAATAAAAAGTGTTCAGCAAGTTGATCTTAGCAAAAAGTCAAAGACATAGCAATCCCTCTCAAAATTAAACTAAGATCATTGGCAAACCAATGTTTTACCATTTACACCATGGGATTCTATTACTATACAAAAATTGACAGATCTTGCTAGATATCCAACAAACAAGTCAAACAATTGTGAATCTTTCTACAATCAAGGCAACTAGTTGCAAGCAAGTCTTGAAGAATGTATAGCAAGAATGGTCTGAATCAATCTGAGATTGACAAATTTACAGACAATTGAATGTGTGCATAAAGAAACCAATGAAATGCGTCTATGCAGACAATTTGCAAGCCTACTATTGGATGTATGTTAGTGTGTCACTGACCGACATCAACAAAAAAAGTAAAAGAGAGTGCAGATTATTGAAGTTGTTATTCAAGAAAGCTTCAACAAAATCTTAATTGCAGTTGTGCAGCAAGTAAAGAACTTATATTTGAACAAGCACTGAAGGGCGAGAAGCTACAACAATGAGTTTACTAGATCCATTGTGCTTAAGCAGCTTCAACACGGGAATACATCATCAAAATTGATGCAGTTCAATGCAGCTTGCTAGTTATCCTTTGGGTTTTGTTGCTTTAGGCTCAACCCACACTTCTCAACTTACTCAGCAATCACCAGCATGAGCAACTATTTCACGGCATGAGCACAGTGTAAACATGAAATGATGCATCAACATCACATTTGCTTCACCTGCCTGCGAACAACATTTGAACAAGGCTTATTGCAACTAGCTACAACAGATCGTATGATAGCAGATCGCATCATTTGCATTGACAGCAGATCGCGCAGCCTACATAGTAGATCGCAGTTTACACAGCAGATCGCAGCCGCACAGCAGATCGCAGAAAGAAAAAAAAAGCAAAATAGATCGCAGTTGTTTCTTCATATTAAGAATCAGCATAGGCGTCGTTTCAGCAGTAAACGATGGTTTGTAATACGTGAGGTGGAGCGTTGCTACGCGGGTAGTCAGCAAAGGCGTAGCACAACTAAACAACACAACTATAATTAACATAACGATTTCAGCTAACATCAGCTGTAATCAAGAAAATCAACGAAGAAGGCCAATTTCAGACGCAGTTCACAGGCGCAGCTGGGCGTTTGCAGATACCTTAGCTAGGCGTTTGAAGAACAACACAACCAGCACACACAAACTACAAGCAACCAGCAGAGAATGGAAGCTCAACTAACGTGAACACAGAGCTTGAAAGCACTGGCATCATAGAGCATTGCAGCTCTCAGTCTTCTTCAGAAAATTGCAACTTTCAACAAGAAGTTGTAGAATAGTGTGAGAGGGAGATATCACCTTTTGATTATTCTCACTTACATCTCCACCCTCCATCTACTCTACATCTTAACCCTTCATTCCTTTTTCACATTAGCCCATCTTGCCCATACATTTCCCATTAGATCCCTTGGACATTTACATTATAGAGGCACATTTGGTGGATTCCTAGTGCTTTGGTTTTGTTCCCACTCACTTTTACATCTCCCATTTATCGCTTGGCCATTCCACACTTGACCTTTACTTATGCTAGTGGGCATTCACGTGCACACGTTGTGCCATTTTAGTATATTTTGGCATTCACGTGCACACTTTGGGCCATTTTGGTGTATTTTGGACATTCATGTGCACATTTTAGGCCATTTGGTGCATTTTGGGTATTCACACGTGCATTTTAGCCCTTGTTCATGCACGGTTGGTCATCTTGAGCACATTGGTGCTTTTTCACATGCAGTGTGGGATTCTTGAGCACATTTGGTGGTGTTTTTACATTTCTGGGCCTTGGCAGGACGACATGAGTTCCCATTACTATTTCTACCCTACCTACGATCGCCGTGCTACCCACCATCTTCGTCGTCCAACATCACTATGTCTCCATCCCAGATCTTGATTGTGTGATATCTGCTCATATCCTATCCTTATGGCTTCATAGCCGTTATCTTGATTTGCCACTTCAAGTGAGGAGATACATATCATTTGCCGAGTTCATACATACATTTGGCACATCGTGGCTTCGACCTCTGGATCTTTCTTCACCGATATCATGTTATGATGATACATCATATTCATGTCACATATGGATGTTTGAGCCTTAAATGTTATTACCTAGTCAGTTTAGACATTTATTTGATGAGGAGGATGTTTGTGCTAGATGGTCTAGACATTCTACACATGGTGATTTTGTTGAGAGGATCTATGTGGATATCTTTACATAGATGGTTCGACATCGATTGCATGGGAGGATGTATATGGGGATTTGATTGAGTACCCTATAGTTGTGAGTAGAGATGATTATATACCCGAGGATGGGTATCATTATGACATGCATTCAGTGGGTGGATGATGAGGATGGTGATGATGATCATCATGTTGATGTTGATACTTGTACACATGGTCATGGTCATACACATACATGTGATGACATTGATGTATCACACCCACATACCTATGATGATGTATCGTGCACACACACACATGATGATATTGATGTATCACACACACATACACATGGTGATACACGTGCACATGATGCCATTGACACGTATGTACATGATGATGATGTACGTGATAGTGATAGTGAGAGTGATGTGTGTGTGAGTAAGATCATGTGGGCATGATCTTGATGGGAGAGATGGCAATGAGCACATCGAGCATTACGAGCATCATAGAGCTACCTATCTCTATTTCTAGCGATCATAGGGATACATTAGATGACCATAGTGATACATTCCATGATCTTGATGGGCATTTGACTAGTCATGATCATTCAGTTAGTCATACATCTTTAGTCACACATGAGATTGACACTTCACTTGTCATTGATGGGCACATCATAGACCATGAGGAGCATAGACTTGAGGTTCTAGTATTAGATGTGTTGGGATACTCCTCTAGATTTGTTACATGTGGAGAGATTTTGGACGTGACCACTACTCCTAGTTTTCATAGCATTCCTAGCAGCATTCGAGTGGATCGCGTTGTGGTGATTGAGCAGTCTCACGGATAGTGCATGAGAGTAGTGATGAGTTCATAGAGGTGAGACATTGTAGGAGTATGCATATCAATCATATTTTTAGCATATCCTATGACATTGACTTTGAGAGTTTTACAGTTGATCTAGGTATTTCCTTAGATCCAGCTCTATTGGAGATTGATCTATCATGGGATTTAGGTCATATAGGGACACCGGTGATGGAGTTGTTCTATATCTTTGAGGATGACCTTAGTGACCTTGGAGATTCCATTGATAGTGAGTTGACTAATACCACTTTTACCTCTTTTGTAGACACTTGGTCAATGCTTAGTGATGACGATCTTTATGATGATCTAGCTTCTATTTTAGAGGGTCGCATACATATAGAGTGTCATACACATGGTGATATTGTGCATGGGTCGGATCATACTCATACAAACATCGATATGGTGGATCATGCTTTTGACTTCTTGGGTGGTGCTACATATGACGGAGGCATGAGTTCACGTTTGACTCTACTTGAGGCCGACCTTGAGTTATATTCATTTGGCTCTTTCGGATGTTAGCATGATCCTGTATTCTTTGGAGTCATGACATTTTTCTTTAGATGCATTCTTTGCCATTTGAGGAGCATAGTTTGTGGATTTGTGGCTCGACATTCAGGTGCATCTATGGCATATTCTAGTCTTGGCAGACATGATGATTCTTTTGTGCCAAGACCACTTGACATTCTGGCTAGGAGTTTTGAGCTTTCTTCAGTGGATACCTTTCATGCTAGATTCACAGTGTAGTCATGAGGATGAGCTCATAAGTTTTCCTTTTGACACTCTGGGACTACTATCTCTTTGGAGTCAAGCTTTCCTTTTGATCCAGGAGGAGAGCTACTACCATTCCAGCTTTGACGGTTCGGGGGGTATACCATACATATCCCTTTGATCTTTCTTTTTTTTTTCGAGAAAATATCCTTTCATTAGTTATATAAAAAACGCCCGTAGGGCTACAAAAGATCTCTCCTGCTCATAAGAGAAACAGAGCAGTGAATACAGCAAGGCAGCCCGGGAGACTCTCCCTAGGTGCTGCAAAATACAAGCATCAGTACAAAGGACTGAGAGGCTAAATCATACAATAGGGGGGGGAAAGCCAAACAGGTGGCCTGTAGTGCCAACGGGGGAATCCCGTGTGTAAGGTGTAGAAGGGGCCACAGCGCTAAGTGGTGTGAAAGGCCTGGCGCCGCAAGATCGCCTCATCCGAGTCTCCCCGGGATGCAGTCATACTGTCCTCGCAGGGTGTGGATCAACTCCTGCCAAATCCCCCGTACAGTCTCTCCTGGTGGCTCCAATCTCCCCTCAAAGGCCGTAAAGCACCGGGCCCTCTAGGTGAACCAGATGGTGAGGCTGCTGAGGAGCTCCCATCGTAAATCCCGCTCCTGTGTCAAGCTGGCGGATGAGAAATCCGGTGCCGGAACCAGGCGAAGCTAGCCCCTAATGAATCTGATGGCCTGACTTCCCTGCTCCATCTCATAGCCCATAGCAGGCCCTAACGAAGTCGACCAAGCAGCGGCACCCCAGGTAAACATTCCCTCTGGAGAGAGGGGAGCCAGAATACGCAGCATCCGTAGCCAAATCTGCTGCGCCTGAGGGCAATCCCAAAGGCAATGTCTCTGTGTCTCCATAGGGTGGCCGCATCGGCGGATGCAAGCCGCCAGAAGACCACTGTAAACAAGCCAAGTGCCAATTGCTGAGCCCCTGTAAGTCGAGATCCTGCGGGCCTGTCGACTAGCCCAGAGCCGAGCCCAAAAATCCTCTAGGAACTCCTATGAGAGTCCCTGTATAGCCGCCAATGCCCCGCTTCTGCAGAGCTGGAGAGACCGTCCTCCTCGCCGTCAAAATATGCCACCCCAACCGAACAGTATACTGGAAAAAGGTGATCTCTGTGGCCTCAAGGGATGCATAAGGATCATGCCACTCGTACTCTCTGGGGTCCCACTGTAGCTGGGCCAAGGGGCGCACTGCATATGCCCATATGCGCCAATTCGGGAGCACATCAGCAAGGTCGGGGTCAATATGCCACTTCCGAGAAGTGGTGTCCACTACCCGTATCCTCTGAAAGGTGCGCTCTGCAACCAAAGGCGACTCCACCTCCACTCTCTGAAGTCTGCCCTCATCCTGAATCTCATAGTAGAGGCATCTGCCATCCTCAGTGCAAGCTCTAACAGCAATCAGGATCTCCAACTATGTAAAGGCTCCCATCCACCATGGGGCCACTGGCTCGAGAGGCGTGAACCACTCCTCTGTGAGTGCCTCTTGAATATCATCCCTCATAATCAACCCCCCTCTGAAGTGACTCAGCCTCTTCACCTGGATCTCCTCTGGGAGACTGCAGAAGGCCTGCCAGTCTCCAAAACTATGTGCTGGGCCTGCCGCTAAAGGCCCCCAGGCTAGATGAGGCCGAGAACCCAGCATATGACCCTGCTCTGTGCGAACCGCTGGGCTCCAGATGAGCGGCTATCTGGCCCGCTCCTCAACACAAGAAGGAGGTCACTGAGAGAGCCCCGGTCTCAGCAGCTCCCAAGCTCTCAGGATACTCAAAGCAAATCTGTCCTCCCATCCTCTACTGAGGCCTGTCCTCCTCATCTCTATGAAGATCCAGCGAATCTCTGGTGCCCAAGTGCCCCCTACTGGGGGCGCCCGAGCCCGCAGCTGCAAGAGGAGCTCTTTCCAAGGCTCAACACCTGGAAGCAGTCCCCGAACAATAAGCTTCCCCAATAAGGCTCTACTTTGATCGACTGGATCTATAATGCCCAAACCTCCCTGAGCCAGTGGAAGTGTAATAACTGCCCATGCAACCTTTGCCCGGGCTGGCTGACCGTCCCGCCCAGACCACAGAAAGTTCCTGATCAGAGACGTAATGTACCACATGGTCGCTAACAGCACCTGATTTGCCACCACCACCCTCCCAACCAAGGATAGTCGAGCTGTACTCCAATACAAAAGCTTCTTTCGAATGCTCAGAAGAAGCGGGGCAATCTGCTCAGGTGACAAATCTAGTCCAATCTGGCACCCCAAATACCACACTGCTGTGCCAGGATAATCCATCTAAAACCGGGGTCCAGGCTCCATGCCGGAGTGGGAGCACTACTGATCCAAAAGGCCACTGTCTTGCACCCATTGATCAATGCTCCTGAAGCTGCACTAAAAACCTGGAGCGACTGCTCTGCGCCCGAAGAAGATTGGCCTCTTGGCCGTGCAAAAATAAGCTCGTGTCGTCTGCAAACTCAGCATCGAGCAGGTCCTCCCCCGCCGGATTGGGAGCTGGAGTCCTCTCAAACCAACCTCCTCTACCGTCAAATACATGCTCATAGCCTCCGCAAAGAAGAGAAAAAGAAAAGGGGCGAGGGGACACCCCTGACGGACTGATCTGGTCAGCTCAAAACTCGGCCCCCGTCCTCCTGCAATCAACACCTGGCTACGAGCTGTGGAATACAGAGCAGCCACCCCTCTGATCCATCCTGGCTCAAAGCCCAGGTGAAGCATAGTGCCCTCTAAGAAACCCCAATCAACTCTATCGTATGCCTTCTCAAAATTGAGAAGCATCACGACCAAGTCCTCGCCCCAAGAAATCTAGCTTGGGCCGTCGCCTCCCAGAAAGTAAAGATGTTGTCAAGGTTACTGCGCTCCTTGACGAATCCTGTCTGAGTAGCATGAATCAACTCCCCCAAGAAGGGCTGGATCCTCAAACTCAAGGCCTTTGCTAAGACCTTGTAGACAGTATTGAGGATCGTAATAGGCCTCCAATGCCGAATATCATCTGATACTCCCTCCCCCTTGGGGATAAGATAGATCAAGCCCTCTGAAAAGCTCTGTGGCATCACCCCAGAGTCCAAAACATACTGAAAGCCCCTGTGGAGGCCTGGCCCCAAAAGGTCCCAATAGCGCATAAAAAAGGCCGGCGTCAGTCCGTCCTTCCCTGGGCAACTATGTCGCGGCCGGCAGGACCCTCAAGGCCTCGGCAAGCTCAATCTGTGAACAGAGGCGCACCTAGAACTGTACGCATACGGTCTGTGACCCTCCTCTGCACATGGGCCCACACAGTCTGTCTGGAAGCATCTCGATCTTCTCAGTGGGGCTGGCTCCGCTGAAAGCAGGTCTCTATAGAATGCAGTGGCAATGGCTCGGATCTCCTCCTCGAGCTCAGTAGCTACCGATCCATCTGGTCTA
This sequence comes from Cibotium barometz, assembly GCF_041138505.1. Lineage (NCBI taxonomy): Eukaryota > Viridiplantae > Streptophyta > Polypodiopsida > Cyatheales > Cibotiaceae > Cibotium > Cibotium barometz. Next base: position 56,979,822 of record NC_141049.1, on the reverse strand, counting down.
CCAAGCTGACGAACTCTTGCTCGTGCATGGCGGGGTCCAGTGAGCTCAAAAAACTCTCCAGTCACTCTATCACCAAGCTGCGTCCACTGATGAGAGGCCTGACGATGATAGTAAAACTCATGTCTGGCTCAGCTGGGATGCCACCCACTCACATGCAGGCTGCTACTCCCCTGAAGGCGCTGTAGAAGCGAAGCAAGGCTGCGTCTCAGCCGATGCTCCCGCTCGCGAATCTCTCCCAGCCATGTCAAAGCTGCAGCGTGCAGAAAAGAGCTAAGCTCGATGAGTCCCTGGGCACACTGGCCTGCTGCATCCTAGTCAGAGCACTGACTATCTTGCCAGATCCTCTCAATGTCCTCAGCGAGACTGGGATCTGTAAGTACCCTCTCTGGGATCCTCAACTGCAAGCTGGGCTCTCGTGTCCTCTCCTCCAATGTCAAGATAACTGGCGCATGATCTGAAAATGAGGTGCCAGCGAGAATGCCGACGGAGCCCCCTCACTCCCCTAACCAGTCGCCCACATAAAAGCGATCAATCCATGATAGATTAGTCCCTCCCTGCCGGGCGATCCGACCGAGAGAAACTAAGATTGTCCTGAGAACGGGAGAAAGCCCCATGCTGCCATGCATCAGTGATCCTCAGTGACATGCAAAACCGGTCCCAAGCTGCAAGCTCCGTGCCGTACACTGTAACATGACTGCCTCCCACCCTATCGGCCGGGTCCTCAAGCATGTTGAAGTCTCCCCCGACACACCAATGTGCGGCCTCTGGCAATGCATCCATAACCTGGGTCCAGAATTCTGCTCTGGCACTAGCATGATTGGACGCATAGACGTTGAGCACGCCCAATAGCTCATCATGCATCCTGAGAATGACATACTGTGCTCTACCAGCAGCAGGCACAATGATCCCTCGATCCACAATGGCCTGCCGCCATACATCTGCAATGACCATGCATACTCCTCCCTGTCCACCCAAAGGACCAAACCCTGTAGACCAAAAGGTGTCCCATCTACTAGGCATCACCAAACCATATCTCCGGATCCTGCTCTCACCCAAGTGGTGCTCCTGCATCATCAAAATATCAATGCTGCCACCAACCAGGCATCTCTGAAGCTCTTGCCTCAAGCAACCATGATAGCGTATAAAATGTGCTCCACGAAGGCCTTGTACATTCCATGAGATGATCCTCATGGATGCCCTGCAGAGGTGGATGCTGTCTTAGCTGCACGGTGGGCCTTCGCAAGCGGCTTGGTGGATGGAGAGTAGTCCCCATCCGAGCGGCTGCGAATCTGCCCACCTGGTGTACTGCAAGAATCACGGATCAGATGCCAGTGGTGGCTGTGGCCCATGGCGACTGCCTCCCGCTCTGACAGAGCAACCTCGTGTATACACACATATGCAGGGTCGCGTGCTAAGTCTGCCACTATGCGAATGACCAAATGGCGAATCCCTGAGGTATCCACACTCCCGGGATCCAAGAAAAAATGAGCCAACTCCCATAGTCGGCCTATCACATCTGTCACCTCCAGATCGCTCATATGATGAGAAAACTCAACTGCCTGAGTCTTCAAAGTGCTGAGAGCGAGCTCTAGAGTCCACTCCCGGTCGCAAGGGCTACATAGAGGGAACGAGACGGCCACCGCTGAATCTATGCCTCCTCCCCGTGGGCCGGAGGTATCACTACATGAACTCGAATGGGTGCTGGCTCATGGGGGCCCTCTGCTCCAAAAAGCCGTGTGAAGGCGTAATCAAAAGCCTCCGAGCGCTGTCTAATGCCGAGGCGACTCAGCTGACTGCGGATAGATGAAATCCGTGAAGCCCGAATCGGCATGGTAGGTCTCCTCTGTGATGCTCGAGCGAGGTCGGTGCTCAGCGCCCTTCGGACTGCAGGTGAACGCCAGGGGACTGCCAGGGCCTCCCGGGAAGGTGAGGCGGGCGGAGGGGGAGGAGGGGGGGCGAAGGGGAGCCGTTGCCGAAACCGGAGAGCGGGGACGGGAGGAGGCGAAGGTGGAAGCGAGGCAGTGGAAGGGGGCAGGGGTGGGGGGGTGAAGGAGGGGGTGCTGGCATCTCTTGGTCCTTAGTCGTCGCCGTGGGGGTCTCCTCCTGGAGGGGAGAGAAGCTATTCCTCAGGGGAACCCAGTGAGGCTGAGACTGTGGCTGCGCTGCTGCAGCGGTCTCTGGGCATGCTGCTGTGGCTGTCTCCCTCGGCGGCACCGCTGTCCAGGCTGCCACTCCGAGGTCTCTGTGGCCTGAGCAGGTGTCCCAGAGGCAGCCTGTCGAGCTACATCTGTGTGGCGGGCCATCAGTGGCATGCTGCTGTGGTGAGGGTCGGGGTCTCCTGCGAGGGCAGGCAGATGGCCGACCTGCCTGCAAATGAAGCACTGGTTCGGGAGCCCCGAGAACTCCACTCTCTGATCTATCCATCCCCCCTATCCTAGGTAGCTGAATGACCTTAGGAAGGGAGGAGATGTCAGACACCAACACTCTGACCGAAGGTAGCCCAGCTGCTCTGGCCACCACTGAAGCTGTTGAGGGGCGAGTCTCTAGTACCGAGCCCACCAATGCTCCTAGCCTAGAGAGGAGCGGAAGATACTCCCGGCGGAGTCCAGGGAACCAAACTGTAACATGGAAAAGGCGCTTCCCGCTGCTGGGTCAAATCCATGATGCCAAGGTCTGAAGAAAGCCCGAGCACCCCTGATGTCAAGGGGACTCATGGCAAGGACCTTGGCAACGCTCTGGACAGCCTCGAACTCGATCTGGTAATGTCCACGGCCCAGTAGCTGTGTACGTCCAGGATCTTGCGCACATCTGCAAGAAGGCGGGCCTGAAGAAGATCCCGGATCTCCCCTCTACTGGGGCGAGTGCCGACTATACGGCAGATGGTGGAATGAGCCTAGAGGCGTTCCACCTCTGCGGTGAGGCTCGCTTCCTCTTCCGGTGAAAGAGAAAGCCTGATGGGGGTGTCCTCAGGGATGGGCGAGGGGGCTATGGATGAGTCCCTCTGAGGCGGGGCGGGAGGAACCTCCATCAGAGTCTGAAGCTGCGACGAAGGTGAGGCGAAAGCGGAGATCCTGCAAGAATCGAGCTGCACACAGAGAGGTGAAAGACGGAGAAAAAAAGGAAAACAAAAAACCCCAGGGGGACGGAAGCAAGAAAAAGGAGGGGGGGGAAAGGCGAAGGAGAAACCCTGGGGGGGAGGGGCGGGAGCTGCGCGCAAGAGGGGAGGGGTGGAGAGCGAGCTGGCGGAGGGGTGGGAAGGAGCGCTACAGAGGGGAGGAGGGCACGAAGGAAGGGGGGGCGCGAAGGTAAGGAAGGGCGGCGAGAAGAGCAGCTAGGGAGGGGGCGCAGCAGTAGCGAAGGCAGGCGGGGGGGCAAATGGAGGGGCGGCCGGGCAATGCAGCGAGGGAGGGGGCGTAGCAGCGAAGGCAGGCGGGGGGCAAAGGGGAGGCGCGAGGAGCGAGGGGAGGCGAGGGGGTGAGCTGGCAGGGAGACGAAGGGCATAGAGGCAACGCGAGCAGGGAGGGGGGCGGGAGCTTCAGCGAGCACGATGTGTTGGTGTTGGTTTTGTGGCATTTTTATATCCCTTTGATCTTGGAGGATACTAGACTAGATTCGTCATCGGTAGTGGTTCCTTATCTACTCCACTTGCACCAGATTATCATGGAGCTATTGCTTTGGATTTTGCATGCCCTGGATTTCCTTTCGATTCAAGAGGTTGCATATATAGCCTCATCATCGACTGGAGTCCTCTATCCTTTCCATTTGATCTAGGGGCTCATATGATTCATGCATAGGTCTTCCGCTACATTCAGTCATGCATGTGAATTTTCTTGGCTTTTGTACATAGCCACTTGTATATGTTTTGTGCATGACCACCCTTTGATTTCGAGGATGAAATCATTGTAGGAGGGGATGGTGGGATGGTTTGTAACAAAGTGTATTAGTGTTGCACATGCACATGGGGATGGGCCTAGGCACATGGGGTTAGGGTCCATTTACACATGTGGAGCATATGGGGCCCTAGGGGTATAAATAGGAGAGTACTATCATGTATTAGGAACTTTTGATCTTTTTACTCACTTTATGACATTTGGTCATCTTTTACATGTGCAAGGTGACACTCCCTCATGTGTGAGTGTGCTTGGTGAGCTACACCCATGTGTGGACTCCATGTGATGAGTCTAATCCATGTGTGGACTCCATGTCAATGAGTCTAATCCATCTCTAATCCAGCTCTAATCTATCATTAATCTTCCTTAATCTCCCTCCCCTCTTGCACTTGTGGCCCAAAGGAGGTGAAAATGATACGGTGGCCGGCATTGATGCCATAGAGGTCTCTAACAAGGGTTAACACCTATTGCGATACAGAGGTCTGTCCACAAGCTCCCATGTACGATCCCTCTTAATGGAATCAATCTTGGCCTCCATGGCTACCCGCCACTAAAGAAGAGCACAAGCCTCTTTAGCTATAGTAGGCTCATATGACTGTATCACTGTACTCGTTAGGGTGATGTTACAAGAATGACAAAGCTTTTGTAATCTTTGTGTCCACGTCAAAGATTGTGCTAAAGAATTAGCAAGCTGATAAAGTTCCATACCGAAGAGATGAGAATCACAAATGGTCGTTTCTAGCCAGTGTTGAATTCTTAGTGGCAATCCTCCGTTGCATAGGAGCAACAGGAGGAGGAGAAGCTAGAGAAGGAGGAAGTGGGGGTGGAGAGGTAGGGGGTAAATAAGTTGATGATGGAGAAGCTAGTGGTGGAGTTGGGGTGGTTGAGGAAGTAGGAGGGACCTCGATGGTGTTAACAATCCTAAAATGGGATTGATCATGGTGAAGGACATAGATTAAGCAACATAATTAAGGTGGATTAAACCACACTAAAAACTCCATGAGAGAGAAGAAGAAGAAGAAGAAGAAGAAAAAGAATATATTATCATCCTCGGGAGGCCGAGAGAGAGAGAGAGAGAGAGAGAGAGAGAGAGAGAGAGAGAGAGAGAGAGAGAGAGATTGCACACTCAACACTTGATCTCTTCCATTACATATCTTAAGCAAACCATAGATTAAGCAACATAATTAAGGTGAATTAAACCACACTAAAAACTCCATGAGAGAGAGAGAGAGAGATTGCACACTCAACACTTGATCTCTTCTATTGCATATCTCAAGTGAACCATACAATGATATAGGCTTTCTAGCCTTATCCCACTTTACACATCATCATCATCCATGTGGCAACTCCTTTTCCACTCATACACCATTCAATATTACATGTGGCATTCCTATCTTGCCACAATATCTTGCACCTTTAGGGTGCTTTCCCACATACACACAATACCACGATTACATCTCTCATTCAACACCCCCTCTTAATCGAGGTGTTCCACAACTCACCCATCATCCATTACCCATATCAATGTAGCATTGCACAAATGCAATCGCTACTTCTCAACACTCCCCCTCAATGATACATTAGAGTGTCCACCATCAACCAAACATTTGTGCGCGTGTCAGTCCATTTTGAGCCGACTCGCTCACAGCAGAACCACTGAGTCTGATTTGAACATGGAAGTTCGGGTGGGAACCAACCCATGTGCATGCACCTCACACGTGCATCGCTCATGCACACATCACACAACAACCATTTCGAGCTTCTAGTAGGTGAGCTCGAGTAGGGAAACCCTCATACCAATGGGGTGAGAACAAAAAATACATATCTCATTTTGAGCTTTAAACTCGGGTACGATTACCTTCATAATCATGGGTGAAACAATACAATCATTTTGGCCAAAGCTGGGCAGTGGACCAAATGTAAAAAATCATCCACAGTTTTGTATTTGTGAAGCTGATATTTTCCTGCTATTTCAAGGTGATACTTTTTGCTTTTAAAGCATGTGAATAAGGCTTACAAACAATTGAAAACGTGTGTGTGTGTGAATTAACCTTTATTTTTAAAAGGTTAAATTATTTTTTCTCTTCAAAAATTTAGAGAGATGCTTTGTTGTTTGCATTGCTGGCATCTATAGGCGTCAGATCTAGCCTTTTTTTCTTTGTCTTTTACAGTAGCACCATTCGCTACTAGCTGTACTAGCTATACAGTAGCACCATTCGCTACTAGCTGTACACAATTTTCTCCTTTGTGCTTGTTTTTGATAGCCGCTGCCCCCATCGCCACTCATCAAGGTTGAGCTACACTTAAGTTGAGGTCTAATGCTCGCTTTACTATGCTACTGGCGATGGTTGTGTTGTAGTTGGGGCCTCTTGTTGAGAGCGATCATCTGATCTCTGCAGTTGTTATGATGATGTCGTTTTGCTACCCGCTTTCACTGTGCCTCTACTATTCTTTCTTTCTCTGCTACTCTGCTAGAGGTCACCACGGGAGCCATTTTACCTTGCCTTGGCATCAATCAGCCTACTAGAGGCGGAAGGTACAACAGGTCTCCACTTCCATGCTCTAGTCTGTGAGGCGCAAGCTTGTTGCTGTCAAATTTTTACAAGCCTCAGCTCTGGGTCATCACCTCTCTCTATGATCACATGCTAGAGCACAACCCTCATTCCTTTGTGATGGGCCTTCTCTTCTTCTTCTTTATGAGGCGCAAGCTTGTTGCTGTCAAATTTTTACAAGCCTCAGCTCTGGGTCATCACCTCTCTCTATGATCAGCCATGCTAGAGCACAACCCTCATTCCTTTGTGATGGGCCTTCTCTTCTTCTTCTTTTTTGCAATAGCAAAACTACTGTCTATCATCTTCCAGTAATTTAACCACCATCGTTGTTATTGCCTCTTTCATCTCATGAGTACATGATCCTTCTTGTTCATTAGCCAAGCACTGTGTTTTCTTTGAAAAGATGCAGGGGGGAAGAGAGCTTGAGCTCTTGCAAGCACACACACACACTCACAAAACCCTAAAAGAGAACACACAAGGTGAGAGGCTGAAAATCTTCTTCTTCTTCACTCAACACTCAACACACAATATACAAAGATAAGAGTACACCATATGAAAAGGTGCTCAACCAAATACATACTAGGGTTCTCTATAGTGTGAACCCAACTAAATGAGCTGGCGCTATAACTATGCCAGTCTCTAGAATGGCTATCACACAGCCTGTCATCCCACTGGCTGCATATCACCCATGATCTCACCAACCATGCCAGTGGTGTAAGTGTGGGGTCTATCCCCCAAGCGGGTCATCAGTGTCCACTGCCTCACTAGATGAGCTCAATATCTCAACACTCCCCCTCGAGCTCAACTCCATCCAAGCGAAGCCTTGAATCTGCGGAGCTTCTCTGTACCCAATGCTTTGGTGAAGATGTCAGCAACCTGATCTTATGTGCTAACATAAACAAGGTTAATGTCTCCTGCCAAAACCTTCTCTCTGACAAAATGGTAGTGGACCTCTATATGATTCGTGCGAGCATGAAAACCTGGGTTCCTGGCCAACTGTATACTACTAATGTTGTCACAGAAGATGACAACTTGTCTATCCACTGATAGACCCAAATCTGTAAAGTAGCTTTCTCAACCAAGCTACCTCACATGCTGCCATAGCAGCACCTGTGTACTCGGCCTCTGTAGTACTGGATAGAGCAACCGTAGGCTGCTTCTTGCTACTCCAAGTCACAGCAGCACTCCCCAAAGAAAACATGAAGCCACTAGTAGATCTTCTATCTGAGATACTACTAGTCCAATCAGCATCTGTGTACCCATGTACACATATCTCTGTCCCAGTTTCATAAAATGATCCACAATGCAAAGTAGACCTCACATACCTTAGTATGCGTCTCAATGCATCCAAATGTGACTTCCGAGGAACTTGCATAAAGCGACTCACCAACCCAATAGCATAGCTCAAATCTAGCCTGGTGATCGTCATGTAGATCAAGCTTCCTACTATGCACCTATACATAGTAGGATCCTCCAAAATCTCTCCTGAATCTGCACTCAACTTGCCATTCTGATCCAATGGCACTGAGATAGGCTTATAGCCTGTCATACCATACTTGGACAACATGTCCAAGCCATGCTGTCTCTGCAGTAATCCAATACCATGTGGTGACCTAATCACCTCAATGCCCAAGAAATATCTGAGCTCCCCCAGATCCTTCATCTCAAACTTCTGTCTAAGCAAGATCTTTACATCAAAGATCTCTGCACCATGGTCCCCCGTAATGATCAAGTCATCTACATAGATGATAACAAGCACAACCCCTCTATCACTGTGTCTCACATACAGCAAGAAATCTGCATTGGCTACATGAAAGCCAATAGTGACAAGATATTATTCAGAAATCTTGTCAGACCATGCTCTTGGTGCTTGTTTTAAGCCATACAAGGCTTTCTTCAATCTGCAAACATGCTCGGGGCGACTCACATCCTTATAACCAAGTGGCTGCAACATATATATCTCTTCCTACAAATCCCCATGCAAGAATGCATTCTTTACATCCATCTGATGTAAAGACCATTGCTTTGACATAGCCACTGCTATCACAACTCTCACTGTGGCCATCTTGGCAACTGGGCTGAAAGTTTCCTCATAATCAATGCCATATGTCTGCGCATATCCTTTGGCTACCAATCTAGCCTTGTACCTGCTTATGCTTCCATCACTATTATGTTTTACTTTGTACACCCACTTGCATCCAATGGCTTTCTTGCCTTCAAGCAATTGCACTAAATCCCAAGTCTCATTTCCATATAGTGCATCCATCTCCTCATCCATAGCTTTCTCCCAACACACATTTCCAACAGCCTCATCAACGCATGTGGGCTCTACAACCTGCACAACTTTTGCCATGTATGCATAGTGATGTGCCACATAACCATCATAGGTAAACCTCTGCATAAGATTCTTCACTCTCCCAGATCTTCACAGCTTTGCATTCATGGCTTCCATAGCCTTCTTTACACCAGGTGTTCTCATAGCTGGTATCCCAAGATCCTCATCAAGGCTCATCTCTGAGCCACTAGACTCTCCATCAACATGAGAATGCCCTGCAGAAATGTCAGGCATACTAAGGGGCTCAACCACTTTCTCTTTGCCTTTATGTGATATACTAACCACATTTGCAGGATTGGTATCAACTGGACCACTAGATGAGGACTCTCTTGGTCCACTCAAAGATTGTGATTGCTGACTTGCATTCTGTGCAACCACATTTCCACTCACATCAGCCTCAACAGCTTCTTTTTCAGCAGCATACCAGCTGCTTATCTCATCAAAAACAACATCCCTGCTTGCTCTCAACTCACGTGTAGCAGGGTTATAACACCTGTATCCCTTTTGCTCAAGGGAATACCCAATAAACAACATCCCTACTTGCTCTCAACTCACGTGTAGTAGGGTTATAACACCTGTATCACTTTTGCTCAAGGGAATACCCGATAAACACACATTTTTCAGCTTTTGGATCCAGCTTAGTTCTCACCTCATCTGGCACATGCACATATGCAATGCATCCAAAGACTTTCAGATGAGACAAATCAGGTTTTCTGCCACCAGTAAACCTCTCCTCTGGAGTTACATCATGTATGGCTATAGTTGGTCTCCTGTTCATGGTGTAAACTGCTGTAGAAACAACCTCAGCCTAATAGCTATGCGGCATATTCTTCTCCCCCATCAATGCTCATGCAATCTCAGCAATGTGCCTGTTTTTTCGCTCAACAGCAACTCCATTTTGCTGTGGAGTGTATCTGCATGTAAACTGTCTCTGAATACCATTCTTCAAAAATTCAGAGAACTCATTGGAGAAGTACTCTCCCCCTCCATCTGACCTTAGGTACTTTACATATTTCCCTATTTTCTTTTCAACCATAACTATGAAATTCTTAAAATGAGTGAACACCTCACCCTTCTCCTTCATGAAGTATACCCACACTTTCCTTGTGTGGTCATCAATAAATGTCACATAATACCTGTAGCCTCCCATAGACATGGTCTTCGTAGGACCCCATACATTTGAATGCACAACATCTAGTGCATTTCTGCTCACATTTATGTCACATGGAAATACATGCTTTGTTTGCTTTCCAAATTGGCATGCTTCACATATTTTCTGCATACCTTCAACTTTAAACTTTGGCAGCCCTGTCACAATTCCTTTAGTCTACATAGACTTCATTCTTTGCACATTCACATGTCCAATTCTTTTATGCCAAATGTCTGTATCTGCAACAATTCTTGAACCATTTGCAAACATCGCAGCACTCACTTCAGGCATGTTTACATTCAATGTAAACATTCTGCCCACTCTGTTGCCTTTTGCAACCAACCTGCACTTGTCTTTAAAGTCTTCTACATAGCATCCATCAAGGTTAAACCAAACCTGCAAACCCTGCTCAATCATCTAGCCAATTGAAACTAGATTCTTTGTTATGTTCGGAACATGAAGTACATCTGTAAGGTACTTCACTTTGCCATCCTGCATAGACAATGGCACATCTCCAACATGGGCAATTGGATGAGTAGTGTCATCCCCTGTTTCTACAAAACCTGGTCTTTCAAGGTTTTTCATCTCCTTGATTCCACGACCTCTTTGACTCCCCCTACCTTTGAATTGGCATCTTCCACCTGCGTGTTGTTGTTGTTGTGAATTCTGGGACTCTTGTTGCTGTTGCTAGCCATAATTCTAATTACCTGTTCGGCCACCTCCTTGGCCGTGTCCACGGCCTCCTCTACCTCGTCCTCTTCTTGAACTTGTGTAGAAGGCATGTTGCTCTGAATTGTTTTTGTTTTCTGAAGACCGTTGATCTTCACCCAAGCTCTTCTCTTCTAACAACATAGACACCAAATCTGTGAACTTGGGAATGTTTTCTCGAGTCTGAATAGACGTCTTGAACGCCTTGTATTGTGGCCCGAGACCACGTAGACAGACTTCCACCTTATCATCATCATCTACTGAAACACCAATAGATGCAAGGGATTCCACAATACCCTTGATCTTCAATGCATAGTCATTCACAGACATACTCTTTTTCTCCACAGTATGAAGTTCATTATTCAACTGTATCTTTCGTGCCTTGGTATTTGTTTCATAGAGTTTTACCAAGGTGTCCCATGCCTCCTTGGGAGACTTGGCATCCTGTATGTGCCCAATCATGGTGTCCTGTATACTGATAGAGAGCCAATACATAACTTTTCTGGCTCCTTGGTTCCAATCCTTGAACTCTTTCACATCTGTAGGAGTCGGATTGATCTCTGGTATCTTCAGTGCCTCTTCATGCTCACCTTCTATGTAGTCCCAGAGCAGTAACCCTTTCCCATAAGGAAATTTGTCAACCTGAACCTCCAAGCATGGAAGTTGTTCTTATCAAGCTTCTTAGCAATAATCTAGTTTATGCCATCATTTGACATCCTGCCAGAGACACACAAATTTACCAGAAATAGCACTCTGGTTTGTTCTACACAAACAGACAACAACTGTATTTTTTGCAGCGGTACTGTACTACACTCAAATGTCACAAACCAGTGACCTCAATGTGCATACATACACCCAATGGCAACTGTTGACCTCCTTGTAGCACACACAATGTTTGCACAACCAATCTATCTTGCTGTAGTTCTTAAAACAGAGTTCTACAGAGAATTGATGACTTACCCGCAATGCTCGAAATCGCATGCTTTCTAAAAAATGGAGGTCCTAACGTGCCCGAAACGCGTTTTCGGCCCTATAAACTTTATCCGATAGGACTTTAAAGTTGCCCTATAGCTTTACTTCCACAAAGAAAGCTCCTCAATCAGAGATTGTTTGTTGCCGGTGCCTCCCGTAGAGCTCCCTATGCTTCTCTTGCTTGCAGCTCAGCCCTTAGCATGAATCAGGGGGGATCGTTTGTTGCCGGTGCCTCCCGTAGAGCTCCCTATGCTTCTCTTGCTTGCAGCTCAGCCCTTAGCATGAATCAGACTCTGATACCATGAAAAGATGCAGGGGAGAAGAGAGCTTGAGCTCTTGCAAGCACACACACACTCACAAAACCCTAAAAGAGAACACACAAGGTGAGAGGTTGAAAATCTTCTTCTTCTTCACACAACACTCAACACACCATATACAAAGATAAGAGTACACACTATAGGAAAAGGTACTTAACCAAATACATACTAGGGTTCTCTACAGTGTGAACCCAACTAAATGAGCTGGCGCTGTTAGGAGTTTTTGAAGTGTGGTTTTCTTATATATGTATATATAGATGCATGTTCATATAGCACAGGGATGCCCATCATGAGATTAATATGCCCATCTTAAGTTTGAAAATATGGTTATAACTGGGAGCTCTATCTCTTGGTTATCAAGTATAACATGCTGATGCCTAATGTAGGGCTTTGATTTAGTGGGTTGTCTCAGCATGATGTAGTATCGTGAAATATATTGATCTCAGCAATGCAATGTCATTGGAAAGTGGCAAGTTACTACATACTGATGCAGAAACACTTTAGTGGGCATTTGAACAGCATGCTGTAATTTTGGACCTTGACAAGAACACTTATTTCTTTGGTGTGTATGATGGTCATGGAGGGAAGGTAGTATCAAGGTTTTGTGCAAAGCATCTTCATGCTTAAGTTTTGCAAAATGAGGCATACACTAAAGGGAACCTAGCTCAAAGTCTTGAAAATGCATTTTTAAGGATGGATGACGAGGAGTGGGGGCACGTGGAGTTTGAAGCAAACAAAGAAATCGTCAACGTAGCATGGCGAGCGTGGTGGTTGCCAAATGCAGGGCGTCGATTGAGGAGTTGCCTGATATCATCAGAGGCGGTGTGGCTGGTAGCAAGGAGAGAGAGAGTATTGCTGCCGGCGCTAGAGTTTGTGTGTTTGGCGGCGCAGCTGCTGGTAGTGCAGCAGATGGCTACCTTGTTGAGGTGCGGCTAAAACAAAACGTGTGGCGGCTCTGCAGGAAGGATGGTCGTGGCCATCGCAGCTCATACACGTGATCGCTACAGAGTGGTGGCTTTTTCTCAGAGTGATGGCAAAGGCTTTGTCTTGCTGGAGCGGCTAGTGGTGACGGAGAGATGCAGAGAGTTTTTTATGTGTGTGTACATTGTTGAGGTTGCCGCCTTTGGCACAGAGTGATGTGTTGCTTTGTCAAGCTGCCGCCACTGGTTGGTAGCGCAGTTGGCGTGTCATTTGCTCATTCACTCGTATTACTGCCACAGCTGCAGAGCTCAGCTCGAGGGCTGAGGTGATGATGTTCTGAGAGGAGGTGAGAGAGGGATCAGTCGTCATGTTTGTGGGTAGCTTGTAGCCCAAGGGTGTATTGTCTTTTACTAGTATTGCTGTTGATGGCGAGCATAGATGTGTTTGTTTCTTGTGTGTGTTGATTTGAAGGAGAAGGCATGATTGACATGTTTGGTGGTGTAGTCCATGGATTTACACTCTCACAGCACACCTTGTGCTAGCCTTCAATTACCTCGTCACGCACACAGTGAGAGCATATGTGTTTGTTGGGTGTTTACTTTGACTATGGTGCCCCTATTTTGTGCTAGTGATTCCAAGGTTGGGGGAGTGGGAAGCTATAGAGGCCCGTTTCCTTGTTCTTTTTCCACTCCACAGCTTTTTGGTGCCCCCACTAAGGAGAGCCAAGTATTTTTCTTTGCCTAAAAGGGTGTATGCCCCATAGGAAAGAGATTCATACCGCTTTTTTGGGAGAGATTGTTGTAGATTTTCATGATGTGGTCTTATCCAGAATTTCATGGCAGGAAGGATGAAGATGTGTTTGACTTTTTGGAGCAAATGGAGTTGGCATGCATTAGCAATCATGTTATAGATGAAGAGCAGGTTTTGAGGCTAGTAAAGATTTTCTTGAAGGAAGATGCCCGAAGCTGGCTTAAAGATTTTGAAGCACAGGATGAAACATATGAGCTACATGGTGTTTTGACCTTAGACAGGTTGAAAGAAGGCCTTTTGGAGCATTTTCAGCAAAGCAAAGGAGCCTAGTGTGCCTTGGCAGGAGTTGAGCATCTTGAAGCAGGTCCATGGGCAATCACTGGATGATTTTGTGAAGGTATTTACATGTCTATGGGGTAAGTGGTGTACGACATTAAAGCACGAAGTTCCTCCTATGTTTCTGAAGAAGAGCTTGTTTATTGATGGTTTTCTACCCCATTTGAAGGTCAGGGTTGAGTTGAAGAATCCCAAGTCATTTGATGATGCAATTAGGGTTGCTAGGGAAAAGGAAGGCAAGATTTTGAGGCAGATGGAGATGGGTATTTATCTGCATGAAGGTGTTGTGTCTACAAGGGATATGCATGTAAATTTGGCTGAGGTGGATAAGAGTCCTATGCAAAGTTTGATTAGACAGGAGCCTCAAAGGCCTATGTAGGTGCAAAGGGGGATGTTCTATGTGCCTTCTGATTTTTTTCCAAAGTCTTTAAAGCATGTGAAGGTAGATGAAAAGCAAGTGAAGGAGCAAAGTGAAGATGTGTGTTTGATGAATGATGTGGATGTAGCTAAGGTTTTCCCTATTGATGTTGCGATTGAAACTAAGGATGTGCATATTGAAAAGCAGGATGAGGAATCTGGGTCAAGGTTTGAGACTTTTGCAAATGAGGAGTTGCCAGTGGATTCTTCTTTGGATTGGACGTCATGGCTGTGCATGACAGTGATTTGGAATGCTCTATTGAAGATCATTTACATTCAGATCTGGATGACATGCATGCACATGGAAGCAAAGAGGATGATGCCTTGGGATTGGCTGATGATAAGAAGGAAGAGGAGTTGGATACAGAATACTTTGAGGATGATTCTTTGCCAGATTCTACAAGGGAGGAGGATGGGATAGAGACTTGTGATGAAGTGAAGATGGTCTGCAATGCGGATGTGGAGAGCATGGAGGAAGATCCTATTGTTATGGATTTTCTTGGATAGCTTGATGGTGGTATGGTACCTGCAATGAATGATGTGGATGTTTTTCCATTTGATGCATTATGTGCTGGGGAGTCTTTGGACGATGATACTAGGGGGGTTGGCAACACTCAAGAAGATATGCATGTAGATTGGGCTGATAAAGAGCGTTGTGATGTGAGTATTGTGCTTGAGGATAATATGTGGGTAGTTGCTAGCCTTGATGAACAGGAGCCAGAGATAGACATGGATGCAAATATGGTTGAGAGTGTAATGGGCTGATGAAGAGCGTTGTGATGTGAGTATTGTGCTTGAGGATGATATGTGGGTAGTTGCTAGCCTTGATGAACAGGAGCCAGAGATAGACATGGATGCAAATATGGTTGAGAGTGTAACTAAGGCTTCTTTGCATGTTGCTGAAATGTTAAAGACAAAGTCCATGGATGACAAGGATTCTGAACCAATTGAGTTGTATGGTTGTGAAGAAATGCCTATTTTACAAGAGTTGGAAGTGCTTGTGGACACTATTGTTGGAAAGGATGTGGATTTTTGTGTGCATAAAGGTCAGAATGTTGGAACTTGGCCTTCACTGGTATTGATGAATTGGATGCTAGATGTTGCAATGCCACAGGTTTTGAAGACAAGGAGGTTTGTTGTGGGTGAAGTGTTCTTTGATGGTTTATTTGAAGAGCGAAGGCTTGAGGAGGGTGATGCTGCATGGTCAGAGTCTGTGATGAATGCTTATCAAATGATGGAAGAAAATGATTTTGTGGCACATATGGTTGACGTTTGGTATGTAGTGATGTTAAAGACAAAGTCCATGGATGATAAGGATTCTGAACCAATTGAGTTGTATGGTTGTGAAGAAATGCCTATTTTACAAGATTTGGAAGTGCTTGTGGACACTGTTGTTGGAAAGGATGTGGATTTTTGTGTGCATAAAGGTCAGAATGTTGGAACTTAGCCTTCACTGGTATTGATGAATTGGATGCTAGATGTTGTAATGCCACAGGTTTTGAAGACAAGGAGGTTTGTTGTGGGTGAAGTGTTCTTTCATGGTTTATTTGAAGAGCGAAGGCTTGAGGGTGATGCTGCATGGTCAGAGTCTGTGATGAATGCTTATCAAATGATGGAAGAAAATGATTTTGTGGCACATATGGTTGTTATGTAGTGATGCAGCCATTGTTTTTCAGAGATGTTGGAAAATGGAATGGTGAGCTACAGCAGTTTCCTTTTGATCCTGGTGGATAGCTATTGGACTTTATCTTTTTGCTGCTGAGCATAAATGCTCTAGCAGGGTAGGGGTTGGGCAAACTATGTTAGGAGTTTTTTGAGTGTGGTTTTCTTATATATGTATATATCTAGATGCACGTTCATATAGCACAGGGATGCCCATCATGAGATTAATATGCCCATCTTAAGTTTGAAAATATGGTTATAATTGGGAGCTCTATCTCTTGGTTATCAAGTATAACATGCTGATGCCTACTAATGCACGGCTTTGATTCAGTGGGTTGTCTCAGCATGATGTAGTATCGTGAAATATATTGATCTCAGCAATGCAATGTCAGTTACTACATACTGATGCAGATATGTTGGTTAGAAACACTTTAGTGTGGGCATTTGAACAGCATGCTACAATTTTGGACCTTGACAAGAACACTTCTTTATTTGTGTGTATGATGGTCATGGAGGGAAGGTAGTATCAAGGTTTTGTGCAAAGCATCTTCATGCTCAAGTTTTGCAAAATGAGGCATATACTAAAGGCAACCTAGCTCAAAGTCTTGAAAATGCATTTTTAAGGATGGATGACGAGGAGTGGGCGTAGTTTGAAGCAAACAAAGAAATCGTCAACGCAGCATGGCGGGCGTGGTGGTTGCCTAATGCAGGGCGTCGATTGAGGAGTTGCTCGATATCGTCAGAGGCGGTGGTGGCTGGTAGCAAGGAGAGAGAGAGTATTGCTGCCGGCGCCAGAGTTTGTGTGTTTGTGGAGGTGCAACTAAAACAGAACGTGTGGTGGCTCTGTAGGAAGGATGGTCGTGGCCATCACAGCTCATACACGTGATCGCTACAGAGTGGTGGCTTTTTCTCATGGTGAAGGCTTTGTCTCGCTGGAGCAGCTGGTGCGACACGGAGAGATGTAGAGAGTTTTTTATGTGTGTGTACATTGTTGAGGTTGCCGCCTTTGGCACAGAGTGATGTGTTTCTTTGTCAAGCCGCAGAGCTGGAAGAGGTGAGTTATTTTGATTGTTTGTTTTAGCCGCCAATGGTTGGTATCGCAACTGGCATGTCATTTGCTCGTTCGCTCGTATTACTGCCATAGCTGCAGAGCTCAGCTCAAGGGCTGAGGTGATGATGTTCTGAGAGGAGGTGAGAGAGGGATCAGTCGTCATGTTTGTGGGCAGCTTGTAGCCCAAGGGTGTATTGTCTTTTACTAGTATCATGGGCTGCTGATGGCGAGCAGAGATGTGTTTGTTTCTTGTGTGTGTTGATTTGAAGGAGAAGGCGTGATTGACGTGTTTGGTGGTGTAGTCCACGGATTTACACTCTCACAGCGCACCTTGTGCCAGCCTTCGATTACCTCGTCATGCACACAATGAGAGCATATGTGTTTGCTGGGTGTTTACTTTGACTATGGTGCCCCTGTTTTGTGCTAGTGATTCCAAGGTTGGGGGAGTGGGAAGCTATAGAGGCCTATTTCCTTGTTCTTTTTCCACTCCACAGTGCTATAACTAAATGAGCTGGCGCTATAACTAAATGAGCTGGCACTATAACTATGCCAGTCTCTATAATGGCTGTCACACAGCCTGTCATCCCACTGGCCGCATATCACCCATGATCTCACCAACCATGCCAATGGTGTAAGTGTGGGGCCTATCCCCCAGGCGGGTCATCAGTGTCCACCGCCTCACTAGATGAGCTCGATATCTCAACATTCTTTAGCTGCAACCTTTGTGTGGGGCTCTTCTCTCTTTCAAGCTCTCCTTTTTGTGAAATTTAATATCCAACTCCTCAACAAAACCTCCTTCATGAGGTTAACCAACCATCAATATGGCCTTATTGAGCTCCCAATTGGCTCACAATTTTCATGCTCTCTTTTCTACGAGATTCTTTGCCTCTTCATCAAGATCTCCAAGTTGAGGTCTTCTATGACCATTGACATGGCCTTCATGTGCTCCAAAATGAGCTCCATGACGTGTATGCTTCATCCCCACACACCATCTTCAAGGGTTCTTCTTCAAAATGGTTTCTTACAAGAAACCAAGGTGCATAAACCATTGTGAAAGTTCCCGCAGCTTTCACAACTTTGCTCATCTCCATGAGCAACATCAACAAGTGCATCCTCTTCTTGATGCACACACATGTGAACTCCATTGAGTCCACCATCTCACTTGCCATCATCTTGACAAGCATGCACCTCCACACATGCTCTTTGCCCAAGTACAAAGAACCATAGGATTCACAAATCCCAACATGGCAACCCTTTTCAAATACGAGCATTCTTCTATGCTCAAACACCAAATTAGAGGCAAAAACACCAAAATACCTTCACAAATCTCCTTGGCAGCTTCTCCTTGATGACACCGAAGACTTCATAGCCTTCATACTTGCTAAAATCTCCATTTTCAGCTTCTTTGATGATGAGCAGGCTCTCCATGTTGCAAAACTCCCATTTGCAACTCTCTTGGGCAGCTTCTATGCAACCTCCTTGTTGCAAATCTCCTCTCAAATCCTCACAAATGAAAATCCAAATGATAATATGAGTGCATATTTTTTTTTCATAATAATTGAAAATAATGCTTAATCAAAGAACTCATAATAAAGAAAAAACTATACATAAATATTCACCATGACCAAGAGCCCACCCAAGCTCTGCTAACAATCCTAAAATGGGATTGATCATGGTGAAGGACATAGATTAAGCAACATAATTAAGGTGGATTAAACCACACTAAAAATTCCATGAGAGAGAGAGAGAGAGATTGCACACTCAACACTTGATCTCTTCTATTGCATATCTTAAGTGAACCATACAATGATATAGGCTTTCTAGCCTTATCCCACTTTACACATCATCATCCATGTGGCAACTCCTTTTCCACTCTTTTGGTCAACACTCACACACCATTCAATATTAGATGTGGCATTCCTATCTTGCCACAATATCTTGCACCTTAGGGTGCTTTCCCACACACAACACCACAATTACATCTCTCAATGTAAGCTTGGAATGAGAGCGAGAATCATCTCGGGGTTCAACAAAGTGAACACTACCAGAAATTACTAAGGATTGCGACTTCAGATCCCATAGTATATAAGATTTGGAATGAGATATAGCTAAGGAATTTGCACTTCCTAGACTTGGGATCAAATTTGGATCTGTCTGAATCAGGGATATGAAACAGAGGCATCATAATCAAAAACCTTGAAATGAGAGACAGAAGGTTTTTGTATAGTAAAAGTCTCCTCTAAAGTCATATGAGAAATCACCTTTGTAGGAGAACGCTTGATGATGTAAATAGTAGTGCTCACAGCTTCTCCCCAGAAGAGGGAGGAAGATTAGAAGAAGAAAGCATGGTATGGGCCATCTCCTGAACAGTCCTACCCTTATGTTCAACCACACCATTCTACTAAGGAGTGTGAGGTGTGGAAAATTAATAGCTTATACCTTTCTGTGAGCAAAAATTATGGAAGGCTTTAGAGATGAATTCTCCTCCATTGTTGGAGTAGACTTGTCGAACCTTCTGTGTGATCATGACCAAAGTCATCCACTCTTGGAAGCGAGAGAAAGCTTGAGATTTTTCTGCCAAGAGATAAACCCAAACTTTATGTGAGAAAATAAGCATAAAGTACTTGGCTCCTCCTTGGGTAGTATTCCGTGGAGCCACACAGGTCCATATAAATGAGCTCCAAGATGAGAAGCCTAATGAGTATGACACTTTTAATGTCCCCAATTGAGGATCATGTTTGTTAATCCAAAATGGGATTAACATCTCCCCTTCTCCTGATGTAGGTTCTGTCCTCAGAACCTGTTACCTAGGTCGGAAGGCCTGGTCACCGAACTCATGTCAGTAAAAATTTCTTCTAGATTGGAGCTTTTTAAGTGTTCATTTGAAGGCTGAATGGGATCTCCAATATACAGTATCCACCATATCTTCAAATGTGATGTGCATGTAGCCTGGAAGACAACGAAGATGGTGGTAATAAAGCACGATACCTCTGTTTGATGGGCCTTGGCTCATGTCGAGTTGTCTGCTTCATGACCATCATAATGTTCCTTTGGTTGGTCTATGAGGATCACCACCAACTTCAACAATTTGACATTGGCTACAATGGTGGGGTCAAGATTGCTGCGCCATGCCCTGATCCATGTCAATATTTTTTGTCTTTGTTCCTATATGTGACCAAAAGTTGTTAGTACAAAGATTGGAAAATTGTAGCACGCATGAGAGTCACGTCTTTTGGCTTCGTGAAACTCTAGAGGAGTCCATCGTCTTTTGATAGGCATGTACAATGGATCGACCCGCAATGTGGGTGGCACGGTCATGTACACCCGGCTATATTCTAGAATCACGAGGTACTCCTTTCTCCATTCGAGTTGAAGTCCGAAATCCTCCAAGCAAGGGTGCTCTTCAGTAGTGATGATGGTAGCGTAGCCTCCTTTAGTGTGTACAGGCTTTGCTTTTTGCCACCTACGAAAATAGTAGGCTGATCATAAAAGTGACTATTCGGATCTTGAGCGTGCCATGTTGGAGATGGGGTAGTTGCCCGTACCTCCTTGGGGGCGAGAGTTCTAGTGGGAAAATCAGTCTCAGGAGGATAAAAAGATGAGAAGATGCATTCTGCCACTTAAGAGGTGTTAGTAGGTTGCAAGGTAGGATAGGGGCTAAGTAGTTTACTAGCGACATTAGCATAGATAGTGTAAGTGGATTTTAAGAATGAAGAGGTTTCTTCTTGACCTTGTTCTGCGACGGTGGGTGACTAGGCTTATGAGTCTTAATGAATTCCCTTAAGTATGGAATTTCCTCTTCATTTATAGTTGGGTACTCTATATGGGTAGCATCAAAATTTTATTGTAGAGTTGTCATCATGGCTTCTAAAAGTTTGTAAATATTATTGTAAAGTTTTAGAATGCCATAAAGGTGATATAGAGTGGACTCACAAAGGTAGAGAGTATTATAGACCTCTAACCATCCGTGACTTATGACCCACTGGTAACTTTGTGTTACACTTCATAGTTGGCGGGCGTCTCTGGCATGTCATTTGGGATGAACATGTCTAATTTTTCGACCCTATTGTCCAAAATTTTTGAATTTTGGAGCACACGACACCAACTACGAAGGTTTAAGACGATAGGGTGGAGGGGATAGAAAAAGATATCTTGAGGGTTAGTCAATATAACCTCAAAAGCCGGAGGGAGGAATCTTACATCCTACCCCACTTAAAAAATGCGAGATGTCCTCATCTCGCAACATTAGGGGACAATTCATTTCCTTAAGATCCAAGTGATTCTGGGGTTCCTTATAGTTTGGAGAACCCAACAGAATCCTGGGATAAATATCCCTTATATAAAACTCATCATTAGATAACAGTTCACTCAGATCATAACATTCAAACCGTTATCACAATAATGGTCCATTAGACCAAAATTTCTATTTGAACAGTCCATGGAAATTTTTAATTTTATAGATTTTTAATTTGACACCCCTTAACTTGATCCACTGGGTTAAGTGTTAACAGCAGCAATCTGCCAGCATAATCCACTAATCTCATAGTGATTTGCTGAAGTCATTAATGTCAGCACAATCCACTAATCTCATAGTGATTTGCTGAAGTCATTAACGTCATTCCAGCTACTACGAACATCATCACAGGGACTCGTCCCATTCATCCTCATTGTGGTTTTGCTCAGTGTAATACATTTCAATCAAAATTCATGAATCATTATTTTTTAATCAGAATCATTATTTTTCAATCAGAATCCAATTCAACTCATCAGTTCTCAACCAAAATTTTAAAATCATATCAACCACATTCGAATTCATCATCTGGATAGTATTTTAGCTTCTAATTTCAAGATCTTAGATTTACTCGTATATACTGCCAGTAAAGAGCTGCAATTATACCCTTGGTATATACGGGTAGTCACGGTCCTTGGAACTATACGGTAAATACCATCATGTCTAGGCCTCAAGCAAGTCAGGGATTCCATAAAATTGCGATACTTCCATCTGGAGACCTAATTACCAATTTTCGAATTTCAGTTTGCATATCAAATTGTATGAATTTTATCACACAATTACAACCCTTTACTGCTTCTTCATAATTTTTTTGACATTTTTGGCTTCTCGGTTGATCCTCATTAGCCAATTTGCTCTGATACACCAGCTGTAAGATCCCTGACCCCACTGCACAACGAATTTGGGGGTGCTAGAAGCGGAAGTAGCACTTCTTGCATGGGACAGGGTTCCACACTCCGGGCCTCGCCCACGTATATCCAGACAAGAGACTAATCCATCGGTTCTTCCAAAACCGAACTCCAAAAAACTTCCCTTGCCTGGAAAGCACGGGCGATTCCTCCAGGATAACTTTTCTATGTTGGAATTAGGGTTGCAGGAAAGCACACAAAGCTTGGAGAGAAGAAGAAGCAAGAATGCATACAACACACAATGTATTAGATTGTGTCAATGTACAAAGATAAGTCAGCCCTAGAATGATGGGCGTATATACAAGCTGAGGGAAAAAACCTCCTAAGGAGTGATGGTGTGAACGAGAGCTGACACTCATGTATAGGGAAGTGCCAAGCCCGAAGTAGATCAGTCCACAAAGGGGAGCAAGCCCAAAGCTTTGCGGAAAGCTTCAAACTTCTCACGAGGAAGCGCCTTTGTGAAAAGATCGGTGAGGTTATCCTGTGTTGGCACATATGCCAGGCTGATCTCTCCTACTGAGAGTCTCTCCCTGACATAGTGATAATGCACCTCAATGTGCTTTGTGCGAGCATGAAAAACTGGGTTTCTTGCAACTGCCAATGCGCTCTGACTCTATCAGTGTAGATAGAGGTGGCAGACTCCTATCCAACACCCAAGTCAGCCATAAGCCGTCTGAGCCACACACACTCAACCGTAGCTGTGAAAGCTACCCTGTACTCAGCTTCACAACTAGAAGTGGCCACAGTAGGTTGCTTCTTGCTCAACCAAGATATGCATGAGCTACCGAGCATGAAACAAAAACCACTTGTGGACACTCTTGCCAGCCCAATCTGAGTCCGAAAAAGCATATAAATCTGGCGGCAATGATCCCCCCTTGGGATAAAACAGCCCAAGATGTATGGTGCCACTCAAGTAGCGAAAGATGCATTTAACTGCCTTCCAATGCTGAGACCCTGGGCTATGCATAAACCTACTCACCTGTGAGACTGCAAACTGAATGTCCGGCCTCGTAATGCATACATAAATGAGGCAACCAAAAGCTATCTGATAGAGTGTGACATCAAAGTGATCTCTAGCATCATGAAGACTCAACTTCAAACCTGTCTCCATTGGAGTAGCAATAGGCTTGCAGTCTTCAAGGCCAAATCTCCGCAACAACGTCTCAATATACTTTGTCTGACACAAAGCAATACCTCCATCACACTGCTTAAATTGTATCCCCAAATAATGATGCAAATGTCCCAAATCTGACATCTCAAAAGAGGCATTCAAATCAGCCTTAAAATCAGTAATATGACTCTCATTTGGCCCTGTGATTGAGCAGCGTGTCATCTACATAGAGAGCAATGATTAGATGTACATCATCCACACGTTTAACATACAAAGTGCTTTCTGTTGGACTATTCTAAAAACCATGTGCAGTCAAATATGCATGTATCTTTTCATACCAAGCTCGTGGAGCTTGCTTTAGACCATACAAAGCCTTTTTCAACCTGCACACTTTGTTTTCCTGCCCTCTTTGAACAAAACCACGAGACTGTAATACATACACCTCCTCATGCAAATCCCCATTCAAGAACGCAGTCTTTATGTCCAACTGATGTACATTCCAACCATTATGAGCTACCAATGCACAAATGCTACGAATATTAGTCATACGACAAGTGGGAGCAAAGGTCTCATCAAAATCAATGCCCTTTTCTTGAGCATAACCCTTTGCAACAAGTCTAGCCTTATAGCGATCAACACTGCCATCTGGCTTTTGTTTCAACTTAAAAACCCACTTACATCTGATGACCTTTTTACTAATAGGTAAATCACACAAAGACCATGCACCATTCTTCATTATAGCATCATATTCACTTTGCATTACAGCCAACCAATTTTTTGATTTTTGTGCCTCATCAAATGAAAGAGGTTCTTCGTCTTCACACATACTAGACATAGCCAAAGCATAACAATTTGATGCATAAGAGGCATGCTGAAAACCTGAACAAGTACAACTAGAAATAGGTGCATCAATTTTACTATCACGCAAGGTTTGCACCAGCCATTTAGGCATGCCTCTAGCCTGCTCATTTTCAGCCCTATCCTCATAAATTACATCCTGTAAATCTGCATCAGAAATAGGCTGATCTATGATGTCGTTTGAAATTTGCATAGGCTGAATATTTGCCTCATTAGGACTTACATTTGGATTCCCACTTGTAAACAGAGGCAACAATATATCAAGTACATCCCATGAGCTCATACTTGTCTCTTTGGTATATGATAACAAAGGCTGCACAACATCTTCCATAAAAACAACATCTCGACTAATCAAGATATGCTTTGACTGTGGATGATACAATCTATAACCCTTGCTCTCAGCACTGTAACCAACAAAAATGCATTTGATAGCCTTATCATCCAATTTTCTACGTTGTTGCACATGCACTAAAGCATAGGTCAAGCAACCAAAGACACGCAAGTGACCAATAGAAGGCTTCCTACCATGCCAAGCTTCGTATGGAGTAATAGACTACAAGGCCTTAGTGGGACACCTGTTGAGTACATATGTAGCACGCATGACAGTCTCAAGCCAAAACGCATGTGGCAAAGCTTGGCTCTTGACCATACATTGTGCCATCTCCATAAGTGATCTATTTTTTCTCTCAGCAATACCATTTTGCTGAGGGGTATACGGCACTGTACATTGGTGTTTTATCCAATGACTAGCCAGAAATGCATCAAACTCTTTAGACATGTACTCCCCCCCTCGATCAGAACGGAGGGTGTCCACAATACAATTGGATACATTTTCAGCCATAAGCAAAAATTGTTTAAAGCACAAAAACACTTCGGACTTTGCCTTCAGTGGATATACCCATGCATGCCTTGAGTAATCATCAATGAAAGTCACGAAGAACAAGTGTTTACCAAATGACGGAGTTTGCATAGGCCCATATTCATCACTATGTACAAGTTGCAATTTGCGAGTGGCCCGCACAGTACCAATAATTTTACCAACGCCCTTCACTGGGTAAGAAGCATTATTGGCACATGTGACAGTATTCCCATTAGAGATAGCCTCAAGATAAGTGAACATATCATGATGCGAGGTAATGTGCTTTGTAGCACCACTGTCAAAATACCATACATCAGAGTCAACAAAAACTGCCAAACATGCATCATGTACAGATGGGTCATACTGGCAATACACGCTAAATGCCCATTTTGTATCCTGCACAACATTTGCAGAATCTACATTTGTAGAAGCATCCGCTATTGTGGCTGCATTTGACTCTTTCTTCTTTGCCTCTTTAGCCTTTAGCTTAGGGCGATTCTTGTTGAAATTTGAGCAAAATGATGAGCTATGGTGGATCAAACACTAGAATCAGCATAATTGACAAAGTGATTAGCAAGTGATTAAGATGTAATTAGTGAAAAATTAGCACATAGATTAATGTAGGCATGGATACTCAAAAACCAGCAAATTCTCATTAGGGCTATGCCTCAATTTATAGAGTTTACATCAAGCATCAAATCCCTTTGATTTCTCCATGATTCACTCCCAGAATATCTCCACCTTTTGCCTGATTCTCTCCACCTCTTCTCTTTTCCCTGAATATCTCCCAGAATATTTCCACACTCCTAAATTCCCTCATGCTACCCTTTATTCTCTCCCAGTAGATTCTTCTCACCTTTTCACAGGTTCTTTCACAATTACATCTTCTCTTTTACAGCCTCTATCCAAGAGCTTGTTCCCACACACACCCTTTTCACTTGTATATTTCAACACCTCCCCTCAAGTGAATAATCCTAACACACCTGGACCCTGTATCAAGTTTCCCTCTTACTTGATAGCCCGCGACCAGTGCCTCAAGTCCCTAAACTCCATAGTCCTTGACACTCTCTCTCTCTATGTGTCCAAGGCTACTATAAGTGCCCGTGACCTTGACTA
The DNA here is from genome assembly GCF_041138505.1 of Cibotium barometz. Classification (NCBI taxonomy): domain Eukaryota; kingdom Viridiplantae; phylum Streptophyta; class Polypodiopsida; order Cyatheales; family Cibotiaceae; genus Cibotium; species Cibotium barometz. The sequence goes on along the minus strand of NC_141049.1, from coordinate 56,953,618 downwards.
AAGTGCTCACACATACATCTACCACTTGGCCTACATCATCGGTGGCTCAGAGGTGGTTTTACTTTATTGGGGCAGGTTACATTGGGTTGTGGGTTCTCTCTCTCTCTCTCTCAGAAAAGATGATCCGACTCCACTTCTCTTGGAGCCTCCATGAAGTTTGCCGATGTCGTTCCTTCTTCACTGGGTTTGCTGTAGCAGTCTCTCGCCATGTGTCCTGGCTTTCCACATTTGTGGCAAGTGAAGGTCCTCCCTCCTACTCTGCCTCTTCCTCGTCCTCGTCCTCGAGAGAATCCTCCTCGGGTGAAGAATGCTTTTTCCTCTCCTGCTGTTGAGTCGAGCTCTTTCTTCTCTTTGCCTCTGCTCTCTTGCTCCAGTAGAGCTGCTTCTATCTCGTGTATCTTCAGTTCAGGCACATTCTTTAGTGTTGCTACAATGTTTTCATAATCTCCTTTATCCACACTCTTCAAAAGTACAGCTAATGCTTCATCATCTTCTATCTTTTTGCCAATAGCTACCAGCTGTTGCTTAATGCTTTTATATTTGTTCAAGTGTGTGATTAAGGGTTCACTTTCCTTCATGTCCAATTTGTAAAACTGCATTAATAGATTTATCTTGGAATTTTTTGCTTGTGTACCAAATAATTTATTGAGTTCATCCCATGCATCTTTTGCCCACTGTATCCCTGTGATATGATGGATGATCTCATCATTTAAACTAAGTGCAATAAGCCCCAATGCTTTTTCATTCCTACACTTCCACTCATTTTCCCCTCTCTCTGGGCATTCATCTCTCCCTTCAACTAATCCCCACAGATTTTTCCTCATCAGCAAATACATGGTTTTTGTTTGCCATGTATAAAACTGTTCTCCATTAAATTTGGCTATTTCCTGTGCTGAATTCATGGTGATGTGAAGGGGGTCTTACCTCTTGATCCAAATTCAAGATTCAAGGGCAGTGTCTACCCTTTTACAACTCAATCTGGTGTTTAATAGATGATTACAACAATTTTATCAGCATAAAATCACCAGAAATTACATTAAATTGAGAGTAACCAATTTGTACGGGATGGTTGGAGTATCAAACCAACTCCGATTTGCAATCTGAAGCTTTAGGGATCTGTATCAGATACCTAATGGTTAATTTGAACCCTCAATTGCACCAAAGTACAGTGATTAGCACTGATTAATCACTGATTAGCAAATTAATGCTCTGGTTTATGTGCAGAAAACAGAGTATGCGGGGAGCTCAGATCTGGTGCCTTCCACTTCAAATGAGCTCAAATGCTTTGAAAGGCATCAATAGCAATGAGTCTAGTAGAGGATTAAGCCAAGAAACACAAGATTTGAGCAAATAATGAAAGCTTAATCTCTGTTTTACCAAAGTCACCTGCAGATTTGATGAAGAGCTTTGATCTCTCTGTAGACTTGATGAAATTGATTTCTGTCTTCACCAGCTTGTAGAGCATGCTTGATTACCCTTTGTGCTAAGAGGAATTAGAGAGTTTTGACCTGAGCAAAGAGCAATCTTCATTCCACTTCAGAAAAACGGCGCCGGTTCAAACGTTGATTTCTGCTTCATTTCTGCGCGGTTTGCAGCGTGGAGTGGATGAGCTTGAAGCTAATGAGCTTAGCTAGCTTAACCTAGAAGCTCATGACCTAATTTTAACTGTGCTGGATGCTAGAGACCCTCCACTGGCTGGGGGTGAAGGGGAAGAGTGAAAACTCACTAAAAACTGATTTTTTTTTCTAATTATCTTACTAATCCTGATTAATTCACTAATGGGCTCATAAATCTAGTTGATTCTAGGCATGGCTCTGATACCATGTTGAAATTTGAGCAAAATGATGAGCTATGGTGGATCAAACACTAGAATCAGCATAATTGACAAAGTGATTAGCAAGTGATTAAGACGTAATTAGTGAAAAATTAGCACATAGATTAATGTAGGCATGGATACTCAAAAACCAGCAAATTCTCATTAGGGCTATGCCTCAATTTATAGAGTTTACATCAAGCATCAAATCCCTTTGATTTCTCCATGATTCACTCCCAGAATATCTCCACCTTTTGCCTGATTCTCTCCACCTCTTCTCTTTTCCCTGAATATCTCCCAGAATATTTCCACACTCCTAAATTCCCTCATGCTACCCTTTATTCTCTCCCAGTAGATTCTTCTCACCTTTTCACAGGTTCTTTCACAATTACATCTTCTCTTTTACAGCCTCTATCCAAGAGCTTGTTCCCACACACACCCTTTTCACTTGTATATTTCAACAATTCTTAATGACATGATCAGTTGCCTTACAATAGTTGCACCTGATCTTTTTCTTGCCTTTATCAAGAGCCTTCTCAGACCTATTGTTGCTACCTGTGGAAGGAGAAGAAGTTGCAGACCTACTATAATAGGAGAAGAAATAGTGGAAGGGGTTGCCTTACCACTTCTTCTCTGCTGGGCAGCAACAAATGCCTGATCAACTGCACGCTGCCTAGCCCTATTTTGCCTGGACTGCGCTTCTTGCAAGAGCTTGTTGACTAAAGTATCATACTTGACAACATCAGGTCTGTCCTCAATAACAAGTCTCCACGTGGAAGCAAAAGTCTGATATGACTCAGGTAAAGCATCAAGAATCTGCACAAGAGAATGATCAGGAATAATCTCACCTGCAGAAATCAACTGTTCCTTGAGATCTTTAATCTCAGCAAGAAAAACATTCATGTCATCATCTTCCTGCATAATCTTTGATTCTAGCTCTTTACGCAGGTAAGAGATTTTTGCCTCGTTCGACATGCATACAAACCAGCTAGAATATCCCAAGCCTGTTTTGCTGTTTTAGCTGAACGAATATGTGGAGTGATGTTACGTTTGACAGAAAGTGCAATCAAGGCATGAACCTGCATATCTTTACCATCCCAACAACGAGCTTGTTCAGCATTGGGTAAAACATCAACAACAGTAGAGTTGCTAGAACCTGCAACATCCTCAACAGATCCTACATCCACAGAACCTGGACGTACATCCTCAACAGATCCTCCTCAACAGATCCTACATCCACAGAACCTGGACGTACATCCATACCCTGCACAATGTTCCACACTCCTTTTGCAACCAAAACATATTGCATCATGTATACCCAAAGTGGGTAGTTGCTATCTCCATCCAATTTATCATTAGCAGACAACATGCGAAATACATCATTGCTGTTATCAGCCATGGCCACTGACTGAAACTGATGCAAAAGCTACCTGTAATGAAGCAAAGACTGAATAGAAAACAACTCGTGCTATGTAGCACGGTCCACAATAGAATACGTATGCTTGTTTTGTAAAAAACTGCACTGTCAAAATTTTTGCACAAAATGACGAAAACACCTATACAGAACTTGTAATGCAAAAACGGAGCCTGAAACGACCTCAGATGCAATTTCTGAGAACGCAAACCCTATGGGTCTATCTACAAAGTATAGGGACCTGCAAAGCGCTCGTGAAAGCTCACCTCAATCAAAGAGCGTGAGTCAGAGGGTGCTAGCGGCGTAGCCCTGCGAGCCGAAGCCTGCTCTGATACCAATTGTTGGAATCAGGGTTACAGGAAAGCACACAAAGCTTGGAGAAGAAGAAGCAAGAATGCACACAACACACAGTGTATTAGATTGTGTCAATGTACAAAGATAAGTTAGTCCTAAAATGATAGGCATATATACAAGCTAGGGGAAAAAACCTCCTAAGGAGGGAAAAAGTGCCCCGGTGGTCCTAAGTGTGTTCACACACATCACTGTCTATATATATGGCAACATTCTCTAACGCAGTCAAAAGCTTGAACTAACTGAACTGATCTGACCGAACCCGTAAGTCCCATAGTCGGATCAGGAAAAGATTGTACTTGGATCATAGAGACCAATGCTTTTTTCCTCATTGAGAGGCACAACCGTTGATTCTTTTCCATAGAATAATTTTTATCCAGGATTTACCTCATCTATCATACTATACAGAAATTGAGTCTCGATTTACGGATCCATCAGTCTAGCCTAACTCTATCCAGTCCCATGGGTTAGCCAACTGCCCACCAACCACTGTAGTGATGGGATCCAGTTAGTAATTTGGTTAGGTTTTGTCCCGGGTACCAGGGAAAAGAGTTCCAAGGCCCCCTAGCTGGATATTCACGTAAACATAAAACTAGTCACACCACTTACACACCCAATATAAACTTGCTTTTTTCATAAATTCAACAATCTTTAAAACAATCATTTAATGAAACCATAGTGTTACTGATCATAATCCTCTAACTATCCAGTTGAATCCTAATTTCTAATTCATTCCTTCATCGGTGTACCTATGGCATCATTGGCAACCAGAACGCTCACCACCTGTTCACTCAAGGGCCTTTTCAATAGTTCCTAGCTTATAATACCCGACAATATAATCACGTAAAAATATCCAGATGGAATCTCCATTGAAGATTAGCAAGATCAACCAATAGATCCATATAAAAGAGCCATGGACTCATCTGTTGAGGACCAGAAGGGTCAATCAACCAGATCCATGCCCGAATTCAGAAAACAACTCTTACTCCTTGTTCCAATATCTTCCTCGACGTACTTGTGGGTATCTTCAGCGACCCAGAGCCCGAGCACCGTATGGTCAGCACCCTCTAGGATCCTTCGTAGGTCACCTAGCGCTTCACTCATAGGCTGCTTCCTTGGTCCCTCATCCACTGTATCGGAAGCTCACCATTTAAATTAAACCGAGGCTGGTCAAGACCTCGGCCGACTTGCTATGCCCGTTTTTGACTCTCCGTTTTAGCAGTTGCAATTTTAAGAAATAGGTCTCCACATCACATCCATTCACATCCCTTATCATTCATTCACATCCCGATTCACATACTAACACATTCATTCACATTCTATATCATTCAGTCACATCTCGATTCACATGCTAACACATTCATTCACATCCTATATCATTCATCACATCCCGATTCACATGTTTACATCCTGATTCACATGCTATCACATTCATTCACATCCCTTATCATTCATTCACATCCCGATTCACATGTTTACATCCTGATTCACATGTATCATATTCATTCACATCTCTTATCATTCTTATCTATCCAATATACATCACATCTCATTGCCTCAATTCTCGTTCATATCCATCACATTTACATCCACATGTATTCTCCCATGTACATCCACATCCATACTTATCACATACACATCCACATCTATCCTTTCACATACATCCACATCCATACTTATCACATACATATCCATATCTATCCTTTCACATACATCCACACCCATTCTTTCACATACATCCACTTCTACTCTTCACATACATCCACTTCTATTCTTCACATACATCCACATCCATCCTTTCACATACACACATCCACATCCATTCTTTTACATTATCCACTTCTATTCTTCACATACATCCACATCCATCCATCCATTCATTCACATTTATCTGATTCACATCACATCTATCCATCCATTCATTCACATTTATCTGATTCACATCTATCCATCCATTCATTCACATTTATGTGATTCACATCACATCTATCCATCTATTCATTCACATTTATCTGATTCGCATCACATCTATCTATCCATTCATTCATTTTTAAAAATCACTTTCAGTGGGAATAACACTTTTATAAAAATCCCTTTATACATCTATTTATGCATAAATTTTATTTTAAGGAAAATAACACTTTTGAAATAAAATAAAAATAAATAAAATCAAAATTGATGAGAATAACTCTTTTTGAAATAAAAATAAATTCTTTATGCATCTTTCTATGCATAAAATCAAAGTTGATGAGAATAACTCTTTTGAAATAAAAATAAATTCTTTATGCATCTTTTTCTGCATAAAATCAAAATTGATGAGAATAACTCTTTTGAAATAAATATAAATTCTTTATGCATCTTTCTATGCATAAAATCAAAATTGATGAGAATAAGTCTTTTGAAATAAAAATAAATTTTTTATGCATCTTTCTATACATAAAATCAAAATTGATGAAAGTAACGCTTTTATAATTAAAAAAATCAATATTCATCTTTCTATGTATAGAATTTAATTTTAATAGAAATAACACTTTTATGATAAAATTATTTCTACTATGCATTTTTCTATGCATAGAATGAAAATAACACTTTTGGAGTACACAAACGATGGGGATTACTCTTTTTGAATAATAAAAGATAAAACTTATTTCACAAAATTTAAGAAAATTTTACCATAACCTCCTTTGTATGGATGACCATTTTTTAATTTTTCCTATTCTTAAGTTACTTAAAAATTATCCCCAAATGGTTTAAAGCATTCTAAACTAATCAAATTCCACTTTTAAAAGAGAAACAATATGAAAAGTTTAATTCCAACAATATGATTACTTATCTAGGATAAAGAAAGGCTGAATTTAAGAAGAAGATAGAGGGAAAGTCTTTCCATCAAGGCATAGCATCATTTTATATTTTAAAACAAAACAAAAATTAGAAAACCATTAAAAGGAATAAGAAAAAGTAGGATTTCTAACTTACATAAATTTCTAAGAGCTTTCCTTTGGCTTGATGGTTTGAGGAATCTACTCTTGTTTGCAACAAGAGTGGCCACCAATTGTTTAGAAGAGGGAATGGTCAAAAACTAATGAATTATTCATAAATTGATAGTTTTTTACTCTAGGGAGAAGTAGAGTAACAGTGCATAAAACACTATTATCCATTTACAAAGGGGGAGGATTCATTTATAGGAAAAAGTGAGCCTCTAACCAAGTAAACTGATTCTAGAATTTTCTAGATTAGTTTGGTCAATTTTTGACCATTTTTAGGTCAGTTTAGCTTACTTTTTGGATCTAGTTGAAGCAGGAGAGAGGAGAGATGAAAGTATCTCATTATTTGTGAGTTTAAAACTCAACCACACATGTGAAATAGGTGCCTCCTTCATGAGGGAAATTCCCCCACACTGAGGTGTCAAAAATGCATCATTTCTCTAAATATCTCTTCTTTTTTAACTAATATCCTTGTCCTTAGTCAACTCTTCATCTTATGTGAGTATTTACTCATTTTTTGGGGGATTTTCTTTATTTCTTCAATTTATCTCCTCTCCCTACATTTGGATATATCTAATTGGCCCCTCAGAACCTTAATCTAAAATTTTTCAAAAATATGGACCCTTAGGACGATAAGGCCCTGTGAACAGATTAATTGATTTCTAATGCACATTCTGAAAATCTTTTTGAACTTCTGTTTCGAGGGAATTTATTTTAATAAGAAGAGATATTTTTCCATCCAAAAATATCTAAAAATTGAATAACCTCTCTCTAGAACATTTTCTCTCTCTAGGCCAAAATAGGGTAAAACAGGATCTTTCTTTTATTTCAGAGAGGGGAATAATTATAAGATAAGAAGGGGAGGTTCTTACATCTGCACACCTCAAAAGCCGGAGGGAGGAATCTTACATCCTACCCCACTTAAAAAACGCGAGATCTCGCGTTTCAACATTAGAGGACAATTCATTTCCTTAAGATCCAACTGATTCTGGGGTTCCTTATAGTTTGGAGAACCCAACAGAATCCTGGGATAAAGATCTCTTATATAAAACTCATCATTAGATAACAATTCACTCAGATCATAACATTCAAACCTGTTGGATAGGTGTCATCTCCAGATGGTGTCACACTAGTGGCACACTCTTTAGCCTCTAGGCATTTTTTGGGATTTATAGCATTCATTTCCATTTTTTCCTATTTACACACATTTTTTCCTATTTACACACATTTTTGGGTGGAGGAACTTTCCTATATATATGAGGCATTGTAGTTCATTTCTAATAAAGTTAGCTAGTGGTTCTTTGATGAGTTCTTGAGTACATTGTCTCTTCTCTCATCTCTTCTTTCTCACAAAAACCTTATCACAATAATGGTCCATTAGACTGAAATTTCTATCAGAACAGCCCTTCATGGAAATTTTCAATTTTACAAATTTTTAATTTGACACCCCTTAACTTGATCCACTGGGTTAAGTGTTAACAGTAGCAATCTGCCAGCACAATCCACTAATCTCATAGTGATTTGCTGAAGTCATTAACGTCATTCTAGCTACTACGAACATCATCACAGGGACTCGTCCCATTCATCCTCATTGTGGTTTTGCTCAGTTTAATACATTTCAATCAAAATTTCAATCAAAATTCAGGAATCATTATTTTTCAATCAGAATCCAATTCAACTCATCAGTTCTCAACCAGAATTTTAAAATCATATCAACCACATTTGAATTCATCATCTGGACAGTATTTTAGCTTATAATTTCAAGATCTTAGATTTACTCATATATATTGCCAGTAAAGAGCTGCAGTTATACCTTCGATATATACGGGTAGTCACGGTCCTTGGAACTATAAGGTAAATACCATCATGTCTAAGCCTCAAGCAAGTCAGGGATTCCATACAATTGCGGTACTTCCATCTAGAGACCTAATTACCAATTGATGAATTTCAGTTTGCATATCAATTTGTATGAATTTCAGTTTGCATATCAATTTGTATGAATTTTATCACACAATTACAACCCTTTACCGCTTCTTCATAAATTTTTGACATTTTTGGCTTCTCAGTTGATTGTCATTAGCCAATTTGCTCTGATACCAACTATAAGATCCCTGACCCCACTGTGCAACAAATTTGGGGATGCTAGCAGTAGAAGTAGCACTTCTTGCATGGGGTAGGGTCCCACACTCGGGGCCTGGCCCATGTATATTCAGACAAGAGACTAATCCATCGGTTCTTCCAAAACCGAACTTGGAAAAACTTCCCTTGCCCGGAAAGCATGGGCGATTCCTCCAAGATAACTTTTCTCTAACGTAGTCAAAAGCCTAAACTAACTGAACTGATCTGACCGAACGCATAAGTCCCATAGTCAGATCAGGGAAAGATTGTACTTGGATCATAGAGATCAACCCTTTTTTCCTCATTGCGAGGCACAACCGTTGATTCTTTTCCATAGAATAATTTTTATCTAGGATTTACCTCATCTATCATACTATACAGAAATTGAGTCTCGATTTACGGATCCATCAGTCTAGCCTAACTCCATCCAGTCCCATGGGTTAGCCAACTGCCCACCAACCACTGTAGTGATGGGATCCAGTTAGTAATTTGGTTAGGTTTTGTCCCGGGTACCAGGGAAAAGAGTTCCAAGGCCCCCTAGCTGGATATTCATGTAAACATAAAACTAGTCACACCACTTACACACCCAATATAAACTTGCTTTTTTCATAAATTCAACAATCTTTAAAACAATCATTTAATGAAACCATAGTGTTACTAATCATAATCCTCTAATTATCCAGTTGAATCCTAATTTCTAATTCATTCCTTCATCGGTGTACCTATGGCATCATTGGCAACCAGAACGCTCACCACTTGTTCACTCAGGGGCCTTTTCAATAGTTCCTAGCTTATAGTACTCGACAATATAATCACATAAAAATATCCTGATGGAATCTCTGTTGAAGATTAGCAAGATCAACCAACAGATCCATATAAAAGAGCCATGGATTCATCTGTTGAGGACCAGCAAGGTCAATCAACTAAATCCATGCCCGAATTCAGAAAACAACTCTTACTCCTTGTTCCAATATCTTCCCCGACGTACTTGTGGGTATCTTCAGTGACCCAGAGCCTGAGCACCGTATGGTGAGCATCCTCTAGGATCCTTCACAGGTCACCTAGCGCTTCACTCATAGGCCACTTTCTTGGTCCCTCATCCAATGTACCGGAAGCTCACCATTTAAATCAAACCGAGGCTGCTCAAGACCTCGGCCGACCTTGCTATGCGAGACGTCCTCCGTTGACTCTCCGTTAGCAGTTGCAATTTTTATAAATAGGTCTCCACAACCTCAATCAGAAGACGGTCAAAATGCTTTCCCAGCATTCTTGATATAAAACAGTCATTTAAAAATAGATTTCACATACAAATACAGTTCCAACAATATTTCCATATTTTCTCATTACTCTGCATCCTTTCACATTAGTCCCCATCTTTTCTCATCTTACCACAATTCTATTTTCTTCATCGATCCCGATCACATCACATCATTCCCACATCAAATCACATCCAATTGCATCATCCACACATCAATCCACATCATCCATACATCCATCCACATCAACCACATCAATCCACATCATCCATACATCCATCCACATCAACCACATCATCCATACATCCATCCACATTATCCATACATCCATCCACATCAATCCACATCATCCATACATCCATCCACATCAATACACATTATCCACACGTCCATCCACATCTTCCACACGTCCATCCACATCTTCCATACATCCATTCACATCAATCCACATGTCAATCCACATTATCCATACATCCATCCACATCAATCCACATTATCCACACATCCATTCACATCATCCACATCAATCCACATCATCCATACATCCATCCACATCAACCCACAGGACCCACACATCAATCCACATTCATTTCATAAGTATTCCCATTCTCATCTAATCACATCTTTTTCTATCTCATCACTTACTTTGTCATTTATCCTCGTCATCAGGTCTCATCCACTTGCATCTACCCATACATCTCATCACTTCACCACTTATCGTTCATTCACATCCCGATTCACATCCCGATTCACATCACATTACATCCATTCACATCCCTTATCATTCATTCACATCCCGATTCACATCCTATATCATTCATTCACATCCTAATTCACATGCTAGCACATACATTCACATCTTATATCATTCATTCACATCTCGATTCACATGTTTACATCCTGATTCACATGCTATCACATTCATTCACATCCCTTATCATTCATTCATATCCCGATTCACATGTTTACATCCTGATTCACATGCTATCATATTCATTCACATCTCTTATCATTCATATCTATCCAATATACATCACATCTCATCACCTCAATTCTCGTTCATATCCATCACATGTTTACATCCTGATTCACATGTTATCATATTCATTCACATCTCTTATCATTCATATCTATCCAATATACATCACATCTCATCACCTCAATTCTCGTTCATATCCATCACATTTACATCCACAAGTATTCTCCCACATACATCCACATCCATACTTATCACATACTCATCCACATCTATCCTTTCACATACATCCACATCCATTCTTTCACATACATCCACTTCTACTCTTCACATACATCCACTTCTATTCTTCACATACATCCACATCCATCCTTTCACATAAACACATTCACATCCATTCTTTTACATACATCCACTTCTATTCTTCACATACATCCACATCCATCTATCCATTCATTCACATTTATCTGATTCACATCACATCTATCCGTCCATTCATTCACATTTATCTGAATCACATCACATCTATCCATCCATCCATTCACATTTATTGGATTCACATCACATCTATCCATCTATTCATTCACATTTATCTGATTCACATCACATCTATCCATCCATTCATTCATTTATAAAAATCAACTTCAGTGGGACTAACACTTTTATAAAAATCCCTTTATACATCTATTTATGTATAAATTTAATTTTAAGAAAAATAACACTTTTAAAATAAAATAAAAATAAATAAAATCAAAATTGATGAGAATAACTCTTTTTGAAATAAAAATAAATTCTTTATGCATCTTTCTATGCATAAAATCAAAATTGATGAGAATAACTCTTTTGAAATAAATATAAATTCTTTATGCATCTTTCTATGCATAAAATCAAAATTGATGAGAATAACTCTTTTGAAATAAAAATAAATTCTTTATGCATATTTTTATGCATAAAATCAAAATTGATAAAAGTAACTCTTTTATAATTTAAAAAAAATCAATATGCATCTATCTATGCATAGAATTTAATTTTAATAGAAATAACACTTTTATAATAAAAATATTTATACTATGCATTTTTCTATGCATAGAATGAAAATAACACTTTTAGAATACACAAACGATGGGGATTACTCTTTTTGAATAATAAAAGATAAAACTTATTTCACAGAATTTAAGAAAATTTTGCCATAACCTCCTTTGTATGGCTGACCATTTTTTAATTTTTCCTACTCTTAAGTTACTTAAAAATTATCCCCAAATGGTTTAAAGCATTCTAAACTAATCAATTTTCACTTTTAAAAGAGAAACAATATGAAAAGTTTAATTCCAACAATTAGATTACTTATCTAGGATAAAGAAAGGCTGAATTTAAGAAGAAGAGAGGGGGAAAGCCTTTCCAACAAGGTATAGCATCATTTTACATTTTAAAACAAAACAAAAATTAGAAAACCATTAAAAGGAATAAGAAAAAGTAGGATTTCTAACTTACATGAATTTCTAAGAGCTTTCCTTTGGCTTGATGGTTTGAGGGATCTACTCTTGTTTGCAACAAGAGTGGCCACCAATTCTTTAGAAGAGGGAATGGTAAAAAACTAATGAATTATTAATAAATTCACAGTTTTTGACTCTGGGGAGAAGTAGAGTAACAGTGCATAAAACACTATTATCCATTTACAAAGGGGGAGGCTTCATTTATAGGAAAAAGTGAGCCTCTAACCAAGCAAACTGATTCTAGAATTTTCCAGATCAGTTTGGTCAATTTTTGACCATTTTTAGGTCAGTTTAGCTTACTTTTTGGATCTAGTTGAAGAAGGAGAGAGGAGAGATGAAAATATCTCATTATTTTCGAGTTTAAAACTCAACCACACATGTGAAATAGGTGCCTCCTTCATGAGGGGAATTCCCCCACACTGAGGTGTCAAAAATGCATCATTTCTCTAAATCTCTCTTCTTTTTTAACTAATATCGTTGTCCTTAGTCAACTCTTCATCTTATGTGAGTATTTACTCATTTTTGGGGGATTTTATTTATTTCTTCAATTCATCTCCTCCCTAGATTTGGATTAATCTAATTGGCCCCTCAGAACCTTAATCTAAAATTTTTCGAAAATGTGGACCCTTAGGATAAGGCCTTTTGAACAGATTATAATTGATTTTTAATGCACCTTCTGAAAATCTTTTTGAACTTCTGTTTTGAAGGAATTTGTTTTACTAAGAAGAGATATTTTTCCATCCAAAAATATCTAAAAATTGAATAATCTCTCTCTAGAATATTTTCTCTCTCTAGGCCAAAACAGGGTAAAACAGGATCTTTCTTGTATTTCAGAGAGGGGAAGATCAGAAGGGGAGGTTCTTACACCTGCACACCTCAAAAGGTGGAGGGAGGAATTTACATCCTACCCCACTTAAAAAACGCGAGATGTCCTCATCTCGCAACATTAGAGAACAATTCATTTCCTTAAGATCCAATTGATTCTGGGGTTCCTTATAGTCTGGAGAACCCAACAAAATCCTCGGATAAAGATCCCTTATATAAAACTCATCATTAGATAACATTTCACTCAGATCATCACATTCAAACCCTTATCACAATAATGGTCTATTAGATCAAAATTTCTATCAGAACAGTGTCCTTCATGGAAATTTTCAATTTTACAAATTTTTAATTTGACACCCCTTAACTTGATCCACTGGGTTAAGTGTTAACAGCAGTAATCTGCTAGCACAATCCACTAATCTCATAGTGATTTGCTGAAGTCATTAACGTCATTCCAGCTACTACAAACATCATCTTCACAGGGACTCGTCCCATTCATCCTCATTGTGGTTTTGCTCAGTTTAATACATTTCAATCAAAGTTCAGGAATCATTATTTTTCAATCAGAATCCAATTCAACTCATCAGTTCTCAATCAAAATTTTAAAATCATATCAACCACATTCGAATTCATCATCTAGACAATATTTTAGCTTATAATTTCAAGATCTTAGATTTACTCGTATATACTGCCAGTAAAGAGCTACAGTTATACCCTCGGTATATACGGGTAGTCATGGTCCTTGGAACTATAAGGTAAATACCATCATCTCTAGGCCTCAAGCAAGTCAAGGATTCCATATAATTGCGGTACTTCCATCTGGAGACCCAAATACCAATTTATGAATTTCAGTTTGAATATCGTATGAATTTTATCACAAAATTACAACCCTTTACTGCTTCTTCATAAATTTATGACATTTTTGGCTTCTCCGTTGATCCTCATTAGCCAATTTGCTTTGATACCAGAGTTGTAAGATCACTGACCCCACTATGCAACGAATTTGGGGATGCTAGCAGCGGAAGTAGCACTTCTTGCATGGGATAGGGTCCCACACTCGGAGCCTCACCCATGTATATCTAGACAAGAGACTAATCCATCGGTTCTTCCAAAATCAAACTCGGAAAAACTTCCCTTGCCTGGAAAGCACGGGCGATTCCTCCAGGATAACTTTTCTCTAACGTAGTCAAAAGCCTGAACTAACTGAACTGATCTGACCAAACCCGTAAGTCCCATAGTCAGATCAGGGAAAGATTATACTTGGATCATAGAGACCAACGCTTTTTTCCTCATTGAGAGGCACAATCATTGATTCTTTTCCATAGAACAATTATTATCCAAGATTTACCTGATCTATCGTACTATACAAAAATTGAGTCTCGATTTACAGATCCATCAGTCCAGCCTAACCCCATCCAGTCCCATGGGTTAGCCACTGTAGTGATGGGATCCAATTAGGAATTTGGTTAGGTTTTGTCCCGGGTACCAGGGAAAAGAGTTCCCAAACCCCTAGCGAGATATTCATGTAAACATAAAACTACTCACACCACTTACACACCCAAATGAACTTGCCTTTTTCACAGATTCAATAATCTTTTAAATAATCATTTAATGAAACCATAGTGTTACTGATCATAATCCTCTAATTATCCAGTTGAATCCTAATTTCCAATTCATTCATTCATTGGTGTACCTATGGCATCATTGGCAACTAGAACGCTCACCACCTCTTCACTCAGGGGCCTTTTCAATAGTTCCTAGCTCATAGTACCCGACAATATAATCACATAAAAATATCCAGATGGAATCTATTGAAGATCAGCAAGATCAACCAGCAGATTCATATAAAAGAGCCATGGACTCATCTGTTTTGAGGACCAGCACGGTCAATCAACCAGATCTATGCCCGAATTCAAAAAACAACTCTTACTCCTTGTTCCAATATCTTCCCCAACGTACTTGTGGGTATCTTCGGCAACCCAGAGCTCGAGCACCGTATGGTCAGCACCCTATAGGATCTTTTTCAGGTCACCTAGCGCTTCACTCATAGGCCGCTTCCTTGGTCCCTCATCCACTGTACCGGAAGCTCACCATCTAAATCAAACCGAGGCTGGTCAACAAGACCTCGGCCGACCTTGCTACGCAAGACGTCCTCCGTTGACTCTCCATTAGCAGTTGCAACTTTAATAGATAGGTCTCCACGACCTCAATCACAAGACGCTCAAAATGCTTTCCCAGCATTCTTGACATAAAACAGTCATTTAAAAACAGATTTCACATACAAATACAGTTCCAATAATATTTCTATCTTTTCTCATTACTCCGCATCCTTTCACATTAGTCCCCATCTTTTCTCATCTTACCACAATTTTATTTTCTTCATCAATCCCCTATCACATCACATCATTCCCACATCAAATCACATCCAATCGCATCATCCACACATCAATCCACATCATCATCCATACATCCATCCACATGAACCACATCAATCCATATCATCCATACATCTATCCACATCAATCCACATTATCCGCACATCCGTCCACATCTTCCATACATCCATCCACATCCATCCACACGTAATTCCACATTATCCATATGTCCATCCATATAATTCAACTTATCCACACATCCATTCACATCATCCATACATCCATCCACATCAACCCATATTACCCACACATCAATCCACATTCATTTCATAAGTATTCCCATTCTCATCTAATCACATCTTTTTCTATCTCATCACTTACTTCCTTATTTATCCTCGTCAGGTCTCATCCACTTGCATCTATCCATACATCTCATCACTTCACTTTAACATCCCGATTCACATCACATCACATCCCGATTCACATCACATCACATCCATTCACATCCCTTATCATTCATTCACATCCCGATTCACATACTAACACATTCATTCACATCTCGATTCACATGCTAACACATTCATTCACATCCTATATCTTTTATTCACATGTTTACATCCCGATTCACATGCTATCACATTCATTCACATCCCTTATCATCCATTCACATCCCTTATCATTCATTCACATCCCGATTTACATGTTTACATCCCGCTTCACATGCTATCACATTCATTCATATCTATCCAATTTACATCACATCTCATCGTCTCAATTCTCGTTCATATCCATCACATTTACATCCACGTATTCTCCCACATACATCCACATCCATACTTATCACATACACATCTACATCTATCCTTTCACATACATCCACATCCATACTTATCACATACACATCCACATCTATCCTTTCACATACATCCACATCCATTCTTTTACATACATCCACTTCTACTCTTCACATACATCCACTTCTATTCTTCACATACATCCACATTCATCCTTCCACATACACACATCCACATCCATTCTTTCACATACATCCACTTCTATTCTTCACATACATCCATATCCATCCATCCATTCATTCACATTTATCCGATTCACCTCACATCTATCCATCCATTCATTCACATTTAATTGATTCACATCACATCTATCCATCCATCCATTCACATTTATCTGATTCACATCACATCTATCCATCCATTCATTTATTTATAAAAATCAACTTCAGTGGGAATGACACTTTTATAAAAATCCCTTTATACATCTATTTATGCATAAATTCAATTTTAAGGAAAATAACACTTTCTAAATAAAATAAAAATAAATTCCTTTATGCATCTTTCTATGCATAAAATCCATAGCATCATTTTACATTAAAAAAAACAAAAATTATAAAACCATTAAAAGGAATAAGAAAAAGTAGGATTTCTAACTTACATGAATTTCTAGGAGCTTTCCTTTGGCTTGATGGTTTGAGGGATCTACTCTTATTTGCAACAAGAGTGGCCACCAATTCTTTAGAAGAGGGAATGGTAAAAAACTAATGAATTATTAATAAATTCACAGTTTTTGACTCTAGGGAGAAGTAGAGCAACAGTGCATAAAACACTATTATCCATTTACAAAGAGGGAGGCTTCATTTATAGGAAAAAGTGAGCCTCTAACCAAGCAAACTGATTCTAGAATTTTCCAGATCAGTTTGGTCAATTTTTGACCATTTTTAGGTTAGTTTAGCTTACTTTTTGGATCTAGTTGAAGCAGGAGAGAGGAGAGATGAAAATATCTCATTATTTGTGAGTTTAAAACTCAACCACACATGTGAAATAGGTGCCTCCTTCATGACGGAAATTCCCCCACACTGAGGTGTCAAAAATGCATCATTTCTCTAAATATCTCTTCGTTTTTAACTAATATCCTTGTCCTTAGTCAACTCTTCATCTTATGTGAGTATTTACTCATTTTTTGAGATATTTTCTTTATTTCTTCAATTTATCTCCTCCCTACATTTGGATTAATCTAATTGGTCCCTCAGAACCTTAATCTAATTTTTTTTGAAAATCTGGACCCTTAGGATAAGGCCTTTTGAACAGATTATAATTGATTTCTAATGCACCTTCTGAATATCTTTTTGAGCTTCTGTTTTGGGAGAATTTATTTTAATAAGAAGAGATATTTTTCCATTCAAAAATATCTAAAAATTGAATAACCTCTCTCTAGAATATTTTCTCTCTCTAGGATAAAATAGGGTAAAACAAGATCTTTCTTTTATTTCAGAGAGGGAAATAATTATAAGATAAGAAGGGGAGGTTCTTACACCTGCACACCTCAAAAGCCGGAGGGAGGAATCTTACAGGCTCACCCTTAAGTAGGTTCTTAGGCACCCACTTCTGCATACCCTTAGATGTTGGGTATTGTGTGGGCGAGCTTCTTGGAGTTGGTGCTGGTGCTATTTTTTGAGGTATTGCCTCTGTACTCGTTGTTTGTTTATCAGATATGACATGCTTCCCTTTGTTTGTCGAGTTCCATAAGGGTATGGACATGACCTCACCTGTGCTTAGCAATGATGTTCTCTCTTCCCATTGCATATTGCATTTACTGGCACAGATCCAGGATCATCCTAGAATCATCTCTTCTTCCATGGAACCTGTAGGCATGACAAACACCTTTCTGACCAAGGGATTACTTTTTATGAAAATGTTAACATTAAAAAATCCCTTGGCTTTTGTGGCCATCAAGTGAATGCTACGAACTTATGCATCAGTGGTTTCAATCAGTGGTTTCAAGGTGTGGGTTACCTAATGCGGCCCAAGTTTCATATGAGATCAAGTTATGACTTGACCCCGTATCTATTAATGCAATGATAGTTGCATGGCCCTTAGCTGAAGTAAGTTCCACCTTGAGTCGTGCTGGTTCGATGTTTAGTTTCCCATTGTCCAAAAGGGTTACAGAAGCCATGTTGACATGTAGCAGTCTTTTATTCAGTATTTGTTTAGCTTTGATTTCTCTAACCGTAGCCTCTTCTTGTGCTTGCTATATCTTCTCTTTTGCAAGCTATTTCTATTGTTTCAAAAGATGTTCCTGTAGGAGCATCTCTTGGGTCAGTGGTCCAAAATATTTTTTCAGTTTACTCCCATTTGACATAACCCTCCATTTGAATGCCGTGAATTGTCTCAATTCGGGCCCCTGAGGTGTAATCTGTGATACTTGGAAGGGTCCCAGGCCTCGGTATTTAAGTTTCTTTTTCCTGGTGCTACCGACACCATACATGAGGACAAGGTCCCTCGTTTCCAATTCTTTTTGCTTAAGATTTTTGTCAAACCAATGTTTCCTATGTATTTTTTCAACCATGAGCCTATGTGATGTCATCAACTTTGTCTCATCCAACTTTTCCAAGTCAGTCTTTCGGCTAATGCATTCTCTGTTAGACACTCTTGTACGACAATCCTTAAGCTTGGGACTAGGTATTCCATGGGCGTAACTGCTTCAACCCCATAAGCTAGACGAAAGGGAGTATATCTCATCCCTACCTTATATGATGTGTGATAGGCCCAAAGGGCTGCTATCGGTTTATGCTTCCAATCTGTTTGATTTTATTCCAATGTTTTTGTCAAGATAGTGCACAAAATCTTGTTTGTACTCTCTGATTGACCATTGGCCTGTGGGTAATAAGGTGATGATTTTCAATGCATTACTAGGAACCCTCCAAGTAAATGATCAATCACCTCATTGTGATAAAATGTGAGCCGCGATCACTACTAATTCTAATGGACATCCGAACCTCAAGATGATTTGCTCGTATTATATAAATCTTGCTGTTGATCATGCATTAACTCTCTTTGAGGATCTGGCTTCTGCCCATTTTGTGAAATAGTCAATGGCTACAATCACATATCGGGCTTGGGGGAGGATGGATGTGCCACTGGACTAATCGGTCCCACAAAATCTATGCCCCATTTCTCGAATGGTTTTCTTACAATGATGGGGGTTAGCGGCATCTTGTCCCTTTGTTGTGGGATAGCAAAACGTTGATATTCTTTGCATCTTTTGACAAATTCCATGGCGTCTGACGAATAACGTAGGCCACCATAGTCCTTCTTGAAGAAATTTTCGAGATGTGATTTCTCCACCAAAATGCCCACCAGCTATCCCTGAATGAGTTTCTTCCAATATGGTGACAAACTCATCTTCTCTAATGCATCTCCTGAGTACGTTATCTTTTCCTAGCTTATACAGCTCTCTTATCAATTGATAAGGTGCAGCAAGCTTGATAAGCCGTCACATTTTGTCTTTGTTCAAAGGTATTCGAAAGCCCATATGCTAGATACTCTAAGATTTCTTGACTCCATTCGGGTACCATGTCTAACTTAAATAAACAGGCATTAGGAAGATCATCATCAACACCAGTTTGCTGGCTCCCCATTTGGAATTCTTAAGATGTGATCGGCTAACACATGCTGTGTTTCCTTTCTCACCCGTGACTGTAAAGTCGAATTCCAACAACAATAGCAACCATCGTGTGATTCTCCCCATGGTGCAAGGTTTATTTACTAGGTATAGTAAGGCTTGATGGTCCATGAAAAATATAAATTTGTTGGCCAAGAGGTTATGTCGATATTTCTTGATGGCGTAAACCATGGCCAATCTCTCTCTCTGTGTGGTGGTGTAATTTACCTCTGCATCGTTCAATTGACGACTAGCGAAGCAAACTGGATAGTCCAATTTGAACTCACTAGGCTGGGCTAATACGCAACCAATTGCAAAATTTGATGCATCAATATGCGCGTGAAATACGAGATCCCAATTGGGGGATCGTAGAATTGGTGTGCTAGCCAATGCTTGCTTTAGATGATCATATGCTTTCTAACACTCCTGAGTCCACTCAAAGACAATGAGAAGCTTGTATAAAGGTCTGACTATCTTAGCATAAAAAATTATGAAACATCGATAATATCCCACATGACCCATAAACCTTTGCACTCCTTTGTAATTGGTAGTAGGTGGTGGCATCTCCAATATTAGTTTGAACTTACTATCATCAGTGGATATACCATTCTTTGAGCAATGGATCCCAGTATCACACCATGCTTGACCCAAAACTGACATTTCAAGGGTTTAACGATATACAATATAGTAGACATTTGTAACATACCTATTGTAAATAACAATGTACTTGCTTCAGAGTTGAAAAATATAACATACCCATTGTAAATAACAATGTACTTGCTTCGGAGTTGAAAAATATAACTTAGTTTGTCATTTTTACGATCAGAAAACTTCTATTTTTGAAAAATGAGCCATTTTTGCTTAGAAATTTGTAATTTTGAATCCAAATTTGGAATCTACGCGTAATTTTATGCTTAAAATAGTTTTTTCTGAACTAAAAACGGGTACCCGGAATGGATTTAATTAAGCTTTTAAGCGTTTAATCTGTGAACTTCCGACCTAAAATAGTAACTATCCAAGCGTCTAATCAACGAACGGAACACGCCCCCATGGTCACGGGGCAAGGCCAGACATTTTCGTCAAAAAAAATTTTTGACCCCCCCGGGGCGGGCGACCAGCGTGGGCCCCACCGAGCGCCACCCGTGAAACAACCGACAATCCACCCGGGACACCCAAGTGTGTACACGACCTAGACGCACCCTCCAGCACACCCCTACACGTACCCCCTCCTCCCAGAACCCTCTATCCATAGGTGTCGCGCTCTCTCTCTCTTGGGGACACCTCCACCCCCATGTGTCACACTTTCTCTCTCTTCGAGACACCTCCACCCCCAGGTGTCTCACGCCCACACTCTCTCCCGGACACCTACACCACCCAGGTGTCACCTTCCCGCACCCGGACGTCCACCCTCCAGCACCTATAAAAGGACCCTCCCAGCCCCCTTCTCCGCGAGCAAGCCCCCAGCAAGGCCCTAGGCGCAAGCCCTCCCTCAAGCTCTAGGACATGTCCTACACTCTTCTCCCCCCCGTGTGAATAGACTTAAAGTGTGCTTCTCCTCCAACCCTTGCCTTACTCTTCCCTAGGCCTCCCTAGACGTACACTCTTCTCAAGAGCTCTCCAAGTTAAGGACACCTCTCAAATTCCCCCCCCCCCATATGCGGCGACTTAAACTTAGGCTAAGAGGTCTTTCCTACCCATAAGCCCAACAAGCTTTTCCTACCCCAAACGGACTCCGTTTTCGAATCCGTTTAAACCAGTAGAATTCTCTCTTTTCTCTCCAAGTTCCCAACCTCTTATATTCACCCCGTTCTCTCTCTATCCTCTTAAAACTCTGGTGCTCCTATGCCGCCGAAACGCCGCCGAAATGAAGAACCACACGCTGTCCAAGGAGGGAATGAAGCGAATCGCGTCCCTGCAATCGACTTCGCCCCTCTTGAAGCGAATAGGCACGAAAACAATAACCAGGTTGGTCATTTAACAAGTTTAAGTAAAATTATCTCTTATGAAGCTTAATGCAAAGATTTGAAATAATAGGAAAGGAACCAAGGTTAAACCCCTAGTATAGATGGCCTAAAGTACCTTATGGCTACTCTTAAGTAAAGTTATAAGAAAATAATCTTGCTTTTGAATCATTGTCTTTCCGAAATGATGATTTTTGTTAATGTGTGAATTCATTGAATAAAGGCTATGTCTCTTTTTATTGGATACACTACTGGTTTATTGCTAACATGCAGGTACAGCTTCTCCCCCCCTTAGCTAACTCCATGCTTGCCTGTGTAGCCGAGCGGAAGATATAGCAAGGCCAGGAGTCGGCCTAGGGCAATCCCCTCCTATGCCACTGAGAATTGGATTTCACCACCAGGGTGATGTATATATGCTGCCTAGTTCTGTGGGTCCAGGCTAGTGCGGTGACTTAACCCCCACCTCATGAGGAGACGTCCCCTCCGAAGGGCAAGAGGGTTTGGTACAAGCGACAGTACCTGAGGGGGTGACAGGATGGCTTGGCCCTCATCAGCTGGCTAACGATGAGGGGAGACGGTCCATGAGGTTTACCCAGCTGGTTGAGGCTGGAAGATCGAATTCTAGATCATCGGTGTGGTTGTGGTTGTGGTTGTGGTTGTGGTTGTGGTTGTGGTTGTGATTGGATTGTGGTTATGGTTATGGTTATGGTTTGGACATGGAAGTTTGGATTGGAATATCGGTTCCAGGGTCTTTGTAAATATTTTTCACTATAAGTATGTTTGTTGATTTCAATGTTGTGCTAAGGAAGATTTCTTTTAAGGAATCAAGTGTAATTAATTAACAAAGGAATTTGTTTTTAAGTGTTTCACAGTGTGGTAGGACTTAATTAGAAAACAATTGAACGGGTGAGTGTGTGGAAAGTGGGAGAATGGATGCCCTGACGGTATCATTCTAAGGATGGGTGGACCCGATCAGTCGGGTAGCTTTCTACTAGTCGTAACTTACGATACTTAGGGAATAGTAGAGTCCCGAACAAGAATTGTTTTAGGGGACCGAGCCAGCGGCCGTGCCTCATGAAATACGGGGGGAAAAGGCGTTGGCTTCCTTGAACCAAGTGTGGGTCTTGTTCCATCTCCACGCACATTCCGTGCTGGGGATTAGAATTTCCTTTAGGATGACTATGCTTCCCCTGCGAGATCTCCGTTTGCTCGTAACCTCGTATTTCTACGAGATCGAGGTGTCGTCAATCGAAAAATAACATGAGACTTAACCGCCTATCAAAAGGATTCCCTACGGGTAGGGGGGTCCTTACACGTGGTATCAGAGTAGGTTTAGACTTGGGAGATTTCGTATTGTATTCTCTTGTTGCTCTAGGAATTCTTGTTAAACTAATCTAGTTACGGCTGGACGCAGGAGGACGAGATGGATCCCTATTCTCGCTTCCTGGTATTCCAATGCATGTACATGACTGCTTGTCGCTCTTCCGAATTTGAGTTCCATGACACTATGATGCACATTGTAGATAAGCTAACCCTTCCTCATTACACTCGCATCAAAAGGGGATGGAACAGAGCTGAGCATTGGCATCGTCGATCTACCTATTTCATCATTCGAGCTGAGCACGTCGGCAATCTCACCAACGACTTGAGGCGAATCCGATATGCCAAGATGTTGCGGATGGTTCGCTTGTTCTGGTTTATTGGCACTCGTAGTAACACCTATGTCACTATCGATGGGAATCGCATGTTGCAGAATCGATGGGTTTATGATAGTGTGACTCAAGTTGTATCCCTTGATAGAGTAGCCGTTACTCATCTTTCTAGACGTGGTTTACCTCCCCTACCAGAGACTTATCGAGTTCTTGAAACCATGGGAGAACCCCCCTACTTTTTCAATGCTACCACCGCAGATCTTTATTAGGTTCCCTAGAGGACTACCATGTAAATAAATAAGATTGGATTTAGTCCAATCCTTGTAAATGGCTTGGTTCACTTGTAAATATTAAAGCTTGGAATAAAAGGTTTTGATTTTCACACTCATTGTCGTATGCGTATTAAACCGCCTAAGTGACATGATTCTAAATTTAGCTTCATATTGATATCCAGGATCGTCAACTTCTTGCTCCCAATGCATTATATACAGATACACAGGAGAAGAAGCTTCTCCTCAAACAAATGCAACCTCCCTCATTTAATGGGGCAAGTTCAAAGATTGAAAGGGATGCAGAAGTTTGGATAGAAGCCATGGAATATTACTTTTCGGCTACTGGTACAGGAATTGGGAATCAATCTATGCTTGCCAGATTCCTTCTTACCGGGGACGCCAAACTTTGGTGGAAGCAATGGTGCCGAGATAAGGGCGTCACTGAAGATACCCAAACCTGGAGTGACATTAAGCAAGCTATGAAGAACCGTTATCTTCCCCCATCTCATGAATCTATTAAGATGAATGAGTTCTTCAGCCTCAAGCAGCTTAGCTTAACCTTGGAGGAATACTACTCAAAATTTGTCACATTTGGCAAATATGCTCCACCTATGTCGATCACTCAACAAGTGGCCCAATTTTGCCAAGGGTTGAATGAACCTTTGGATTCTCGCCTTGAAACAATGAGGCCAACTACCTTGCAAGATGCTCTTACCCGAGCCATACCTCTGGCTAAAGAAGTAAAGAGTGGTCAAGCAAAGAGGAGAGTCTATCCTGAGTCTAACCCAAGGGGGCGCCTTCAGAGGAATTACCAATCGAATTTCCGCCACAACACTATTGGTCAGTACCCCAATAATTTTATCCCCCGCAGTTATGCTAATTCCACTTCAGAATCCTATGGGGACCAAAGGTGCTTTTATTGCAATGAAGTTGGCCACTTCTGGAATGAATGCCCCAAACTTGCAAGACCCTCTCTCAATCCTAGTGTCATTGCTGCTCCACAAGGCGGCCGGGTAGTTCAAGGTCGTGGGATTCCTAATAACCGCCAGGCTTGACGAGGTAGTGGTGGACGTGGTAGAGGTCGTGGAATGACTGCCCGTGTCTGCTCAATGATTGGTGAACCGACTTTAGAGATGGAAGAAGAAGAGCAAGCCACCATTCATGCAGCTGTAGAACATCAAGGACCTAATCAGCAGTTTTCTGTTATCCAAGCTCCGGCTACTTATCAAGGTAGATCTTTCCAGCTCTTGATTGATTGTGGTAGTACGCATTCATTTCTTTCTCCAAAATGCTTGCGTAAGTTACAGTTCAAAAACCAGCCCAAGCAATGATTATTGAGTTAGCTAGTGGAAAAGAAGAAGTATCCCGACATTGTGTGGGAGATCTTGAATTTGAATTGGGTGGTGAATCAACCCATGGGTATTTCAGAAGCTTACCATTAGGGATTTATGATGGAATCCTTGGTATGGACTGGTTAATTGCAAACAATGCTGACATTCACTGTGCTGAAGGAAGCATCATCTTTAAGAATAGTCAAGGACAAGTAGTATCAGCCCAGGGAAAAATAGGTAAACCCAAATTTCATTTGGTCAAAGCTAATCGCCTTCTTAAGGGAGTGCGCAAGGGTCAACAGATCTTCCTTGTCAAACTCAACAAGGTAGAAGAAAGCAACCCAGATTTAGAGCCCTCTTGGCTCCAGGAGTTTTCAGATATCTTTCGAGAGGAACTTACAAAACTACCCCCATCTCGAGAAGTAGATCATGGGATTGAGTTAATCCCTGGGGCTGAATTAGTTTCAAGGAGACCTTACAAAATGTCTCTTCCTGAAGCCATAGAGCTCAAGGAACAACTTAGGCAGCTCATTGAGCAAGGATTCATTCGCCCTAGTAATTCCCCATGGGGAGCGCCTGTTCTTTTCCAGAGAAAGAAGGATGGCACGCTTCATCTTTGTATTGACTACCGAGGCCTAAACAAGGTCACTGTCAAAAACAAATACCCCATTCCTCGCATCGACGAACTTCTTGACAGACTTTATGGATCCAAAGTTTTCTCCAAGATGGATTTAAGGTCTGGCTACTATCAAATTAGGATCAAGGAATCAGATATCTCCAAAACCGCTTTCAATACCCGCTATGGCCACTATGAATTTACAGTCATGCCATTCGGATTAACCAATGCTCCCGCCACCTTCAACCGCCTGATGCAGGATATCTTCCGACCATACTTGGATGAATTTGTCCTTGTCTTCTTTGATGACATCTTATTCTATTCTCAGTCAAAAGAGGAACATGAGGAGCATGTACGCAAAGTATTGCAAATACTGTGCGAACATAAGCTCTATGCCAAGAAAAGCAAATGTACCTTCTTCACTTCCCAAATTGAATATCTAGGGTTCATTGTCTCCTCAGAGGGCATCTCAGTAGACCCTGCCAAAGTCAAGGATATACTGGAATGGCCACCCCCTAGGACAGTCAAAGAAATCCGTGGGTTTCTAGGCATCACAGGATGGTATAGGATCTTCATCAAGGATTATGCCAAGATAGCCGCACCCTTAACTGATCTCCTCAAGAAGGAATGTAAGATAGTATGGTTACCAATCCACCAAATCAGTTTTAGCCAACTTAAGACTATCCTCACCTCAGCACTAGTTCTGAAGCTCCCTGACTTCACCAAAGAGTTTGAGGTTGTCACTGATGCTAGTGGCCTTGCACTTGGTGGTGTCTTAATTCAAGAAGGAAGGCCTGTGGCTTACACTTCTCGTAAGCTTAAACCCTATGAAGTCAATTATGCCACCCATGATTTGGAACTCCTTGCAGTTGTTCATTGTTTCAAGTTATGGAGACACTATCTCCTAGGCCGTAAGTTTCTGCTTGTAATAACTGACCACCAGAGTTTAAAGTGGATCTTCACCCAGCCCAATCTCAACATGAGGCAAAGGAGGTGGATTGAGATTCTGCAAGAGTTTGATTTTGATATCAAATTTTGTCCTGGAAAGGATAATGTTGTAGCAGATGCCCTCAGTCGTGAATCCTTCCTAAGTGCAATCTCTATGCCAAATAACCCCATCCTAGAGAAGGTAAAGCAGGTTTCACCTCATGACCCTGATTACCAAAAGCTAGTAAGCCTAGTTCACAAGGAGGCACCCACAGAAAAGGAAAATGTATTGATCAAGGGATACACCCTCGATGATGAATACCTCTACTTCATGCATAGGTTATGTATTCCCAAAGATCTTACACTGAAGAAGATGATCTTGTATGAAGCTCATGATAGCCCCGTAGTAGCAGGACACCCAGGTTATGCAAAAACCTTGAATGCCTTAAGGAGAAGTTACTTTTGGCCTAGAATAAAGAGAGATATGCTTCAATACATCAGACAATGCCTTTAATGTCAAAGGATTAAAGCTGAAAGAATCAAAATGCCCGGGAAACTCCAACCTCTGGACATTCCTCAAATGAAGTGGGAATGTATCAGTATGGATTTTGTCACAAGTCTGCCAACAACACAGGGAGGACATGATTCTATTTTAGTAGTTGTGGATATGCTTACCAAAGTGACCCATATTATCCCAATAAAGAAGACATTTAAATCTTCTGATATTACCCACCTTTTCATCGAGGAAATCTTTAGGCTTCATGGATTGCCAAAAAGAATAGTCAGTGACCGGGACTCTGACTTCACTTCAAAGTTCTTGACATCATTATTCCAGGCTATTGGAACACAACTTTGTTTCAGTACAGCTTACCACCCAGAAACAGATGGTCAAACTAAGAGAGTTAATCAGGTTATAGAAGACATCCTGAGAGCCTATTGTGGGCGTGAACCAAAGAAGTGGATTCAGTATCTCCCTCTAGTGGAATTCTCTTACAATACATCCTATCACCAAAGCATAGGGATGTCACCATTCAAAGCTCTTTATGGTCAGGAATGCTTGTCTCCCTTAAGTTTCTCTGACCCCACACTAAAGGTTGAAGCCTCTAGGATGATGCTTGAAGAAATGGAAGAACAAACCAAAGCTATTCGTAAGGATATTAAAGCCGCCCAGGATCGACAGAAGCATTATGCTGATACCAAAAGATCTGAAAGAATTTTCCAGCAAGGAGACAAAGTTTTTCTTGGAGTGCGGCCAAAGAGAAGTTCTTTATCTTTTGGAAAATTTAGGAAGCTGAGTCCAAGGTATTGTGGGCCTTATGAAGTCATCAAATGTTTGGGAAAACATGCCTACAAACTTCGCCTCCCGACCCACCTCAAAATCCATGATGTATTCCATGTAAGCTTACTAAAGCCATATGTGCCTCATCCTGATCATGTTCTTGATGATGAACAAGTTGTAATGCCAACTCAGGGAGTCCTTGAAATGAGACCTAATAGAATCATCGACTCTAGAGAAAGAGTGCTTCGCAATAGAATCCTTAGGGAACATTTAGTGGAATGGAAAGATTACCCTGAGGAGGATGCCACCTGGGAGGAAGAGTCAACCCTCCAAAAGAATTACCCAGAGTTCGTGCCGAGATGAGGACATCTCGAGTTCTTTTAGTAGGGAAGGATGTAACATACCCATTGTAAATAACAATGTACTTGCTTCAAAGTTGAAAAATATAACATACCCATTGTAAATAACAATGTACTTGCTTCAGAGTTGAAAAATATAACTTAGTTTGTCATTTTTACGATCAAAAAACTTCTATTTTCGGAAAATGAGCCATTTTTGCTTAGAAATTTGTAATTTTGAATCCAAATTTGGAATCTACGCGTAATTTTACGCTTAAAATAGTTTTTTTGAACTAAAAACGGGTACCCGGAATGGGTTTAATTAAGCTTTTAAGCCTTTAATCTGCGAACTTCCGACCTAAAATAGTAACTATCCAGGCGTCTAATCAACAAACGGAACACGCCCCATGGTCACGGGGCAAGGCCGGACATTTTCGTCAAAAAAATTTGACACCCCAGGCGACGGGGCGGGCGGCCGGCGTGGGCCCCACCACACGGGCGCCGCCCGTGAAACGACCGTCAATCCACCCGGGACACCCAAGTGTGTACACGACCTAGACGCACCCTCCAGCACACCCCTACACGTAACACCTCCTCCCAGAGCCCTCTATCCACAGGTGTCGCGCTCTCTCTCTCTTGGGGACACCTCCACCCCCATGTGTCGCACTCTCTCTCTCTTGGGGACACCTCCACCCCCATGTGTCACACTTTCTCTCTCTTCGAGACACCTCCACCCCCAGGTGTCTCGCGCGCCCACACTCTCTCCCGGACACCTACACCACCCAGGTGTCACCTTCCCGCACCCAGACGTCCACCCTCCAGCACCTATAAAAGGACCCTCCCAGCCCCCTTCTCCGAGCAAGCCCCCATCAAGGCCCTAGGCGCAAGCCCTCCCTCAAGCTCTAGGACAAGTCCTACACTCTTCTCCCCCCCGTGTGAATAGACTTAAAGTGTGCTTCTCCTCCAACCCTTGCCTTACTCTTCCCTAGGCCTCCCTAGACGTACACTCTTCTCAAGAGCTCTCCAAGTTAAGGACACCTCTCAAATTCCCCCCCCCCCATATGCGGCGACTTAAACTTAGGCTAAGAGGTCTTTCCTACCCATAAGCCCAGCAAGCTTTTCCTACCCCAAATGGACTCCGTTTTTTAATCCGTTTGAGCCAGTAGAATTCTCTCTTTTCTCTCCAAGTTCCCAACCTCTTATATTCACCCCGTTCTCTCTCTATCCTCTTAAAACTCTGGTGCTCCTATGGCGCCGAAACGCCGCCGAAATGAAGAACCACGCGCTGCCCAAGGAGGGAATGAAGCGAATCGCGTCCCTGCAATCGACTTCGCCCCTCTTGAAGCGAATAGGCACGAAAACGATAACCAGGTTGGTCATTTAACAAGTTTAAGTAAAATTCTCTCTTATGAAGCTTAATGCAAAGATTTGAAATAATAGGAAAGGAACCAAGGTTAAACCCCTAGTATAGATGGCCTAAAGTACCTTAAGTAAAGTTATAAGAAAATAATCTTGCTTTTGAATCATTGTCTTTTCGAAACGATGGTCTTTGTTAATGTGTGAATTCATTGAATAAAGGCTATGTCTCTTTTTATTGGATACACTACTGGTTTATTGCTAACATGCAGGTATAGCTTCTCCCCCCCTTAGCTAACTCCGTGCTTGCTTGTGTAGCCGGGCGGAGGATATAGCGAGGCCGGGAGTCGGCCCAGGGCAATCCCCTCCTATGCCATTGGGAATTGGATTTCACCACCAGGGTGATGTATATATGCTGCCTAGTTCTGTGGGTTAACCCCCACCTCATGAGGAGACGTCCCCTCCGAAGGGCGAGAGGGTTTGGTACAAGCGGCAGTACCTGAGGGGGTGACAGGACGGCTTGGCCCTCATCGGCTGGCTGACGACGAGGGGAGACGGTCCGTGAGGTTTACCCAACTGGTTGAGGCTGGAAAATTGAATTCTAGATCATCAGTGTGGTTGTGGTTGTGGTTGTGGTTGTGATTGGATTGTGGTTATGGTTTGGACATGGAAGTTTGGATTGGAATATCGGCCCGGTTCCAGGGTCTTTGTAAATATTTTTCACTGTAAGTATGTTTGTTGATTTCAATGTTGTGCTAAGGAAGATTTCTTTTAAGGAATCAAGTGTAATTAATTAACAAAGGAATTTGTTTTTAAGTGTTTCACAGTGTGGTAGGACTTAATTAGAAAACAATTGAACGGGTGAGTGTGTGGAAAGTGGGAGAATGGATGCCCTGACGGTATCATTCTAAGGATGGGTGGACCCGATCAGTCGGGTAGCTTTCTACTAGTCGTAACTTACGATACTTAGGGAATAGTAGAGTCCCGAACAAGACTTGTTTTAGGGGACCGAGCCAGTGGCCGTGCCTCATGAAATACGGGGGAAAAAGGCGTTAGCTTCCTTGAACCAAGTGTGGGTCTTGTTCCATCTCCACGCACATTCCGTGCTGGGGATTAGAATTTCCTTTAGGATGACTATGCTTCCCCTGCGAGATAGAGTTAGGTCCCTCCGTTTGCTCGTAACCTCGTATTTCTACGAGATCGAGGTGTCGTCAATCGAAAAATAACACGAGACTTAACCGCCTATCAAAAGGATTCCCCTAGGGGGGTCCTTATTGCTTGAACACTTTCCTTAAGCAAGTCAGATGGTCTACCCATCGAGAGTGTGCACATAGATTGTCAATGAATACTTCCAACCACTTTTGTGTAGTCCTCCGTTGAAAGGTTGCTGGGGCATTTGTGAGGCCGAATGGCATAACCTTGTATGCATATGTTCCCCAGATTGTGTTGAAAGCTGTTTTGTGTTGATCCTCTGGTGCTATGGACACCTGATTGTAGCCGGAGAAACCATCCAAGAAGTTGTACGCTTCTCTCCGAGCCACTCTTTCCAAAACGTGTTCTGTAGGGTAATGGTCTTTCTTAGTGGCTGCATTAACCTTTTTAAGATCAACACATACCCTAAGATTTCCATTCTTTTTAGGCACTATCACGATTGGTGACATTTGCAGCAATAAGCTTTATCAAGTTCCTCCTTTATAATTGCTTCATACTTAGGATTCATCTGGTATAGAGATTGCCTGGTTGGTCTCGAACCTTCCATGATTGGAACGTATGCTGTACCACCTAGGTGGTACCCCTTTCATCTCCTTGTAATTCTAGGCAAAACAATCTTTAAATTCAATGAGCTCTTCCTCTCAGCCGAAGTCAAATCTTTAGCAATGTATACAGGCCGAGCTTCTTCCCCCGATCCCGCAATATCTACCTCCTTGACTTCTGCTAGGCCATCGTATGATGTAGATAGCCCATCCTCTTTCACCCTAGGAGCTGTTAGTCAAACCACCCTCTGTTCGTCAACAGTGTAGTTCTTGAAATGGTCGGGGGGTACAGAAAGCAAGTATGGCTTGTCCTCATTGTCACTTTTGGCTTTAGCCCCATGATCTTTTTTGCCTTATGTTCTGCATATGCTAGGGCTTTATTGAGCTTTTGGTGTCCTATTTTTGTAAGCTTGGGTGCGTCTGGCACTTGAAGGATGACTTTCTCTTTATGCCTCCCCTCCAACGATATTTTACTCAACTCCTCGCCTCAATCCTTTTAGAATTCATTGTGTACCTTAGTAGCCTCAAGGTATCTCAGCCACTGGGCATCCGTAGAGGTCTACTTTGTACTAGGCATTTCGTCGGGCTATATATCATTTCTGTCTCCACCATCGTCTGAGGCGTTGAGCACTGGTACGGCTTTGTGCAAAAGTACCTTATGTACTTGATGTTTCCCCTCCTAATTCCTCATCCATGGTCTGCCAATTAACCATGCAGATAGAGGTCGTAGGGACGGTTCCAGATTCCAAATACTTGGTTCCCCTCTGGGCTGTATTACATCAATGGTAACCAGCATCCAATTTTCACTAAAGTCTGGAGGAGATGGTGACGCATACATTTTTGTTTCCTCCTCATCCTTGGATTCCCCCTCTGCGGGTTGGCATATTTGTATGGATGTGGTTCGTTCCGTTGTGACCGAATCGTTACCAAACAACTGCCCTTCCATGGGGTGTGCTTTCCATGCTCTCAGATCAATCTTCAAGATTTGTGAATCCCTACGTACATACACGTGATCCAAGGCCCAATCATGCACCAATTTGGATTCCCTCATGAAGGGTCTCCCCATTATGTCATATGTATCATGTTGGCGCAGGAAGAACATGACCACAAATGTATGACGATAGCGAAATGTAAAAATTCTGAATTTAAGATTTTCTAAGAGCCTAATGGGTCTTGAAGATGTTCCATTAGCCATTTTAAATCTGCTTTTTTAGATCAGGTTTCTCCTAGTTTTCCCAGCAACATTTGGTAATGATGCTAACCCCCGCCCCACCATCCAGGATAGCCAATGCCTAGTATCCATTATGATGAATCGGGATGGTAGTGTTCGTGTCGACGCTTTCATAGTAGTGCCCCAGTTGGTTAACTAGTATCTTAACGACTCGGGTTTTCCTTGTATGCTTCAAGGTTCTTTCTGTGCCAGGGGTGGTAGAGTCTCATCTATAGTATTGATTGGCCTTAGACCACCCTCTACCCATTCTTTTATGTCTATCCATAAGGTTGGTGAATTGCGTGATAGTATTCCCAATGGCATTTGGACAGGCGTGGATAGAACAGCCGCGAGACTCCCTATATCTCTAGGTTCCTTGCAGAGAGAGGGCTCTTCCCATGTGGGTGTCTTGTATTCTACCGTAGGGAAAGAATGGATGGACTCCCCTGACCCATTTTCTTCAAAAATTCTGGACATTGTGTCTGCTTGGGACTCCTCTTCTGTTCCTTCTGGAATTGGGGTTAGCACGTCCAATACCTTATCCCAGTTTGGCTCATTTCGTGGGTAAACTGTATCCCTTATTCTGTTGGCCCTTAACTTGGCATCATGAAACTGTTGACATTCTTCAACTAAGGCATTGGCATCTTTGAGCTTTCTTATTTCTTCATTGGGATATTCACCGACCCCCTTAGGAGTCGTCGCGGATGCTCTCCTTGCTTCCCTTGATCTGATCCTCTATGATTGATCTCTTGACCCCCTTCATCCTTCGATTAGGTGGATCTGATATCAATTATATCTTCTTCGGATCCATCTTGGATTGTGACTTGTGTCTCCCCCTTACCCACTTTTTTAACTCTTCTCCTTCGGCCAATTCTGGGAATAGTCGCATTCGCTTGATTTCTTCCCTTGTCTTCTAGTTGAGCTTGAGATCTTGTAAGGACATTGAGTGGTGTGATCTTCCCAAGTTGTACGCTAATGGTCCAGATGGCAGTTTGATTGGTAGTAGAAGCATGGCTACTTGCTCGGTATGGACAACCTTTGATCAAATGATCAATCCCACATTTAGTACAGGTGAGCACTGGCATGTCATTGGGCGAAACCGCCCCTTGTTGTGGTTGATGTGTATGACTCATATTCTTGTTTGGGCAATCGGCTACTCAATGTGGCCCTCCACAACCAAAGCATTGTAGCGGTCCCCTTCTCAAATTCGAGTTCATGTCCTTGGCCTTCCATTGTACTGTGGTTTGAAACACAATTATTGGCGTGTTATTCTATAGGACGTAGTATTCCGGCATAACCTCAGTCGTATCCTCGTAATACTCTCCGCTAAGTTCTATTTCCTGCACCATATCGACATCTTCTGATGGCTTTTCAATTAGCACCTGATTGATCTTAGCCTATGGGGGTTGTGGCGGTAGAATTGGTGGTGGCAAGGGTGAAGCGTCTTGTGCCCAGAACATTCTCCTAGGCAAGTAAGAAGAGTTGGGTTGTCCCGCTGTAGCGGTGATCTGTACAGGTGGTGCTGGTAAAGCCAATGAGGCTCTAAGTATTGGTAGCTATTTAATATTTTAAAACCTTGGATATCTACACATTGAAGTGTCATGATTTCCTAATTTTACATAGTGAGTGTAAGATTCCTCCCTAGCCTCTCAAGATGTCTAGCATCTTCCCCTATAATCAAATCCCTCTTCAGAAATATAAAAGATCTTGTTTCTACGAGTTTTGGTCTAGAGAGAGAATATTCGATTTTAAAATATTTTTGGATAGAAAAACACCTCATCTTATTAAAATAAGTTCCCCTGAAACAAAAGTTCAAAAAGATTTTCAGAAGGTGCATTAGAAATTAAGTATAATCTGTTCAAGAGACATTATCCTAGGGGTCAAGATTTTTTTAAAATTTTAAATTAAGGTTCCTATGGACCAATAAGATCCAAACAAATGTAGGGAGGAGATAAATAGAAGAATAAAAGAAAAATCTCCCAAAAATGAGTAAATACTCACATAAGATAAAGAGTTGACTAAGGACAAGGTTAATAGTTAAAAAAGAGAGATATTTAGATGAAATGATGCATTTTTGACACCTCAGTATATGGGGGAATTCCCCTCATGAAGGAGGTGCCTATTTCACATGTGTGAGAGAGTTTTAAACTCCTAAATAATGAGATATTTTTATCTCTCTTCTCTCTTCTCTCCTATTTCACATGTGTGAGAGAGTTCTAAACTCCTAAATAATGAGATATTTTTATCTCTCTTCTCTCCTATTTCAACTAGATCCAAAAGTGGACTAAACTGACCTAAAAATGGTCAAAAATTGACCAAACTGATTTGGAAAATTCTAGAATCAGTTTGCTTGGTTAGAAGCTCACTTTCTCCTATAAATAGAAGCCTTTCCCTTTGTTAAAACTCAATAGTGTTTTGCACTGTTACCCTGCTTCTCCCAAGTGCCAAAAACTGTGAATTTAACTGATAATTCATTAGTTTTTGATCTTCCCTCTTCCTAAAGATTGGTGGCCACTCTTGTTTCAAACAAGAGTAGAACCCTCAAACCATCAAGCCAAAGGAAGGCTCTCAAATTATCCATGTAAGTTGGAGATTCTTCTCTTTTCTAATTCTTTTATGGTTTTTTTATAATTTTTGTTTTCTCTAAATTGAATGGATGTTATGCCTCATTGAAAAAAGACATTCCCCTCTCTTCTTTAGTAAATCCAACCATTCTTTATCCTAGATGATTGATTATTGAATGAAATCAAGTTTTTCATAATGTTCTCTTAAATAAGTAGAAAATGTTTACACTAGAATGATTTAAATACTCTTGGTGAACTTCTAATTAATTTTAGTGAGTTAAAAATTGAAAAAGAGTCAGCCATACAAAGGAGGTTATGACAAAATTTTCTAAAAATTTATGAAATAAATTTCATCTTTTATTAATCAAAAAGAGTAATCTCTATCGTTAGAGCATTCTAAAAGTGTCATTTTCATTCATGCAAAGAAAGATGCATATTGATTGATTTTTATAAAAGAATGATTTTCAATAGAATTAAATTCTATGAAAGATACTTATTGATATTTTTTTAATTATGAAAGTGTTACTTTCTTCATTATGGATTTTTATGCATAAAAGTATATTTTCTTATTACAAAAGAGTTACTTTCATCATATTGATTTTTATGTATAAAAGTATGCATAATAGAATTTATTATAAAAGTGTTACTTTTATCATTATTGATTTCTATGCATAAAAGAATATTTTTTTATTATAAAAGTATTACTTTTATCATTATTGATTTCTTTGCATAAAAGTATGCATAAAAGAATATTTTTTTATTATAAAAGTGTTACTTTTATCATTATTGATTTTTCTGCATAAGAGGATGCATAAAAGAAATTTATTTTTATTATAAAAGTGTTACTTCTATCATTATTGAATTCTATGCATAAACGTATGCATAAAAGAATATTTTTTTAATTATAAAAGTGTTACTTTTATCATTATTAAATTCTATGCATAAAAGAATATTTTTTTATTATAAAAGTGTTACTTTTATCATTATTGATTTCTATGCATAAAAGAATATTTTTTATTATAAAAGTGTTACTTTTATCATTATTGATTTTTATGCATAAGAGGATGCATAAAAGAAATTTATTTTTATTATAATAGTGTTACTTTTATCATTATTGAATTCTATGCATAAAAGTATGCATAAAAAATATTTTTTTATTATAAAAGTGTTACTTTTATCATTATTGAATTCGATGCATAAAAGAATATTAAAATTTTAAAGAGGAGTGTGTGCGTATCTCTTTTCTAAAGCTAAAGTTAAGAAAGGCATTTCAATTATGGGTGGGTGAGTACTTGTTTGGTTCTACCGATTCCAGTGGTAGGGTGGTGGCTAACCCATGGGCCATATGGGGTTAGGCTGGAATCAGTGGAGTTTTAATAATCAAACTGAAAAATCTTACGATTACGCTAGGATTCGAGTAGCTAATTAATTCCCTGATAAATTTCTCAATTGAGTGGATCAATGGCTGTGCCATTTTTGACACCTCAATATGGGGGAATTCCCCTCATGAAGGAGGTGCCTATTTCACATGTGTGAGAATTAAGCTCCCAAATAATGAGATATTTTTATCTCTCCTCTCTCTTGTTTCAACTAGATCCAAAAAGTGGACTAAACTGTCCCAAAAATGGTGAAAATTTGACCAAACTGATATGGAAAATTCTAGGATCAGTTGACTTGGTTAGAAGCTTACTTTTTCCTATAAATAGAAGCCTTCCCCTTTGTTAAAACTCAATAGTGTTTTGCACTGTTACCCTGCTTCTCCCAAGTGTCAAAAACTGTGACTCATAATTCATTAGTTTTTGACCTTCCCTCTTCTAAAAGATTGGAGGCCACTCTTGTTTCAAACAAGAGTAGAACCCTGAAACCAGCAAGCCAAAGGAAGGCTCTCAAATTATCCATGTAAGTTAGAGATTCTTCTCTTTTCTAATTCTTTTATGGTTTTTTTATGATTTTTGTTTTCTCTAAATTGAATGGATGTTATGCCTCATTGAAAAAAGGCATTCCCCTCTCTTCTTTAGTAAATCCAACCATTCTTTATCCTAGATGATTGATTATTGGATGAAATCAAGTTTTTCATAATGTTCTCTTAAATAAGTAGAAAAATTTTTACACTAGAATGATTTATAAACTCTTGGTGAACTTCTAATTAATTTTAGTGAGTTAAAAATTGAAAAATGGTCAGCCATACAAAGGAGGTTAGGGCGATTTTTTTTTTAAATCTGTGAAATAAATTTTATCTTTTATTAATCGAAAAGAGTAATCCCCATCGTTAGAGCATTCTAAAAGTGTCATTTTCATTCATGTAAAGAAAGATGCATATTGATTAATTTTTATAAAAGAATGATTTTCAATAGAATTAAATTCTATGAAAGATACTTATTGATAATTTCTTTATTATGAAAGTGTTACTTTCTTCATTATGGATTTTTATGCATAAAATAATGCATAAAAGTATATTTTTTTATTACAAAAGAGTTGCTTTCATCATATTGATTTTTATGCATAAAAGAATATTTTTTTAATTATAAAAGTGTTACTTTTTTCATTATTGATTTCTATGCATAAAAGTATGCATAAAAGAATATTTTTTAATTATAAAAGTATTACTTTTATCATTATTGATTTTTATGCATAAGAGGATGCATGAAAGAATTTTTTTTAATTTAAAAGTGTTACTTTTATCATTATTGAATTTTATGCATAAAAGTATGCATAAAAGAATATTTTTTAATTATAAAAGAGTTACTTTTATCATTATTGAATTCTATGCATAAAAGAATATTTTTTTAATTATAAAAGTGTTACTTTTATCATTATTGATTTCTATGCATAAAAGAATATTTTTTATTATTATAAAAGTGTTACTTATATCATTATTGATTTTTATGCATAAGAGCATGCATAAAAGAAATTTATTTTTATTATAAAAGTGTTACTTTTATCATGAATTTTATGCATAAAAGTATGCATAAAAGAATATTTTTTATTATAAAAATGTTACTTTTATCATTATTGAATTCTATGCATAAAAGTATGCGTAAAAGAATATTTTTTAAATTATAAAAGTGTTACTTTTATCATTATTGATTTCTATGCATAAAAGTATACATAAAAGGATAATTTTTTTATATTAAAAGTGTGATTTTCATCATAAATGATTTTTATGCATAAACATATGCATAAAAGATATATATATTTTATATTAAAAGTGTGATTTTCATCATAAATAATTTTTATGCATAAAAGATATTTTTATATTAAAAGTGTGATTTTCATCATAAATGATCTTTATGTATAAATGGGTGCATAAAAGATATTTTTATATTAAAAGTGTGATTTTCATCATAAATGATTTTTATGCATTAACATATGCATAAAAGATATTTTTTATATTAAAAGTGTGATTTTCATCATAAATGATTTTTATGCATAAACATATGCATAAAAGATATATTTTTTATATTAAAAGTGTGATTTTCATCATAAATGATTTGTATGCATAAACATATGCATAAAAGAAATTCTTTCATGTTGAAAGAGTGATTTTCATCATAAATGATTTTTATGATGATAAAAGTGTGACCTTCATCAGAATTGGATTTTATGCATAGTTAGATGCATATAGAATCTTTATAATTAAATAAGGGTTCTCCTTAATCCTCTGTTAATTTTCGTAAAAATTGAAAAAATGAATAAGCAGATAATATGTGAGGAAATTCTACCATTTTATATTCACTAAGATGGTAATGAGAAAAATTGAATTAAACTATCGAATTCGGAGATCGAGATAAATGATTATTTTATTTCTCATAAGAAATTCATGTTTTAGAAATCTGTAGGCAAAAATTCGTCGAACGAAATTTAGAAAAAGAGAAATTGAAATAGTACCTTTCGAGAAAGATAGTTTAGGAAGAACCTTTCTAGGCCCAAACTCTGATTCAGACTATTGACCAAGACCTAATTCCTTCGTCAATTTCAATCAATGACGATGTGCCCAGTTCATGAAAAATGCACTTAAAACACCCACCGAATTCGAAACGAAGT
This sequence comes from Cibotium barometz, assembly GCF_041138505.1. Taxonomy (NCBI): domain Eukaryota; kingdom Viridiplantae; phylum Streptophyta; class Polypodiopsida; order Cyatheales; family Cibotiaceae; genus Cibotium; species Cibotium barometz. The sequence goes on along the minus strand of NC_141049.1, from coordinate 56,914,251 downwards.
TAAGACTTTTGATTTTGATATGAGGATCAAGTTAACAGAATTTGAGAAATTCTATCTGGAATTCATACCTGGATCTAGAAATATTAGGATACGGATTTAAGATTTATCCATGGTATTCAAACAAAATTAAAACTGAAAACTTGCATAGAAACTCTATTTTCTTAAAGGACTGTCTTACGCCAGAATGCTAGAGGGAGCATTTGGCATATGTGTTTAATTAAGGGAAGTTCGGTTGCAACAGCTGGCGAGGAGTGTTTGGGGGACAGCTCACGCGGCAAAAACCTGCCCAGGTCTTGACCAGCCTGGGTATGGTGAAAAATGGTGTGCTTCCAGTACGATGGGCAAAGGCCGATGAAGCGGTCCCTGAGTGAAGTGCCAGGACACCTAAGGAGGATCCTAGAGGGTTCGGACCAGGCGATGCACGGGCTCGCGGTGCTTAGGACACCCATACATATGTCGAGAAAGATATATATATGTATGTTGATGAAATGATTATTGTAATCTGTTTACTGGATCTTGTTGTTGACTAGCTGGTCCCAACGGAGAGACCAGAGTGGTACTGTTTTTGTGAAACAAGGGATTGAATGGAAATTTTGAGTTATGAAATCTGTGATCATATCTGTTTTGTCAATGGATTATTTTTTTATTAAAGTTTTAAAGAGGAGTGTGTGCGTATCTGTTTTCTAAAGCTAAAGTTAAGAAAGGCATTTCAATTATGGATGGGTGAGTACTTATTTGGTTCTATCGATTCCAGTGGTAGGGTGGTGGTGGCTAACCCATGGGCCGGATGGGGTTAGGCTGGAATTAGTGGAGTTTTAATAATCAAACTAAAAAATCTTACGATTACGCTAGGATTCGAGTAGCTAATTAATTCCCTGCCTCAATTGAGTGGATCAACGGCTGTGCTACCTGATCTTGATTAGGAAAAAAGCGTTGAAATTACTCAAACGATCAAATTATATCAGTGATAATTTCCTTCTATCTGGTTTATTCAGGTGAAGGATAGTTTAGAATTGATCTCATTAGAAAAATTCGTTAAAAAAATTCAAAAAGGTGGAATCGTCCCTGCTTTTCGGGCATGGGAAATTTTCCCGGTTTCAGTTTTTGGAGTGACCACTAGCCTAGTCTCGTGCCCGGATATGCATGGGCAAGGCCTCGAGTGAGAAACCCTGCCCCGCGCATGAGGGGGTTGCTTCCGCTGTCAGCTACCGGGAGTCTGGTGCACGGAGGGGGCAGAGGGATCTCACAGTGAGCACAATAGAGTAATGGCCTTGCTCTTACTATGGACACTTAGTGGTGGTGTGATTTAATCTGCACATAGAGCACCACACCAATTCTGTGTGGGGGTAAAGGTGATTATGCCCATGCCCAAATGTTTCTCTTCCCTCCTTGACTTTCAATTTTTCTAGTATGGCATTACTGAGCTCATCCACCTCATGTTTTTGACTTGCTTGCTTTGGGTTCCAATTTCTTGGTGGCTCGAGACATGCGAAGTCGTAGTTGCTGAAGATGTTTTAACATCTTCTAGTTGTGGCAATTCTAACATATTGTCTTCAGATTCGATTGCCAATTTGCAGCATGCATCAAGAGTAGCAGGTCGAGCTAATACCAAGTAATCAAGCATTTTATGGTCTCTAACCCCCCTCCGAAAACAAGGCAACAACTGTAACCTTTCCCGAAGTTTACATCTCGAATTTAAGTGCTTCAAACGAGAAACATAGTCCCTCATCGACTCTTCTTCCTTTTGTTTAATATTATGTAATTGTGCCATAGGGTTCCACCTGTCACCACTACGGGAAAAACTGGGCACAAAAACATTCTTTAGCCTTGTGAAGTTAACCTTATCCTCAGGCTTAAGAGTTCAGAACCATTGATGAGCTTTTCCTTCCAAGGTCGATGAAAAGGCATGTATCATTGTTACATCATTGACCGGCCCACAGGTTTCACATGTGGATTCAAAAATCTCTACATGGATAGGATCCCCGTTCTCAGAGAAATTTTGAATAATTTTTGAAATGATATATGGTTTCATCTGGAAAGGTCGGGATTCTAGAGTAGTACCCAGTTCTCTGATCATCCCGTGGCCCATCTCTACCGCCATATTCAGTAGATCCACCATTGTGGTTACATTAAGGTCCATGATTGGATCTCTCCTAGGTACTTGGGGAATTGCTCCCCCCCTTCCTAGGCCACGTCCCCTACCTATATTGACTCTTCTAGGTATTTCGGGTCCATGGGATGGTCCAGCCGCCGCGGTATCTTGGAATGATCCCCCATTCGTTGCCTCTGTACATCTTTCCAGAATCATGAGTTCCATGTCTTGTAGGAACATAGGATTATTGATCATCTACTCAATATCCTTTTTGGTGTAGAGTTGGTCCTCTACTTCAACTACCCTGCTAGCCAGGTTACCCTCTTCTTCTATGGTTGTAAATCCTTCCTCCATTCTGGATTCCTCATTTATGGGTTCCAAGTTTGGAATTTCTCCCTCGCTTCTACCCATAGCTATTTCTGGTTCCTTCCCCCATGACTAAAGTGGGTTAAGACTTCCCGTTTCCTTCTTCTCAGCTCTTGTCCTACGAATGTCAAGCTCTTGTTTCCTTAAGCTCATTAACTCTCGGAGAGTTGACGTTCCACCTCACTCCATTTGAGGTCTAACTCTACTTTCTCACGGTAGTGGGGAAGAATATTTGACCCGTCCTAGCCGTACTTTCCATGTCTCATCTTATTTAAGGGGTGCCAGTATTCGACAGCCTAGAATTTGACAATTGGAATTGCACTTCTTATCGTGGACCGAGTCTAGTGTGCTGGTTGATGGACCCATGCCCGCAGATTGCGCTTCTTCCTCATGGCTGGTTTGGAGACCAAAAAATCCCCGGACGATATCAATGATAACACTGGACCTGGTTGGGAGGGTGGTTTCTCCTCTTCCCCAAACCCAGCGTATCTCGGCCCTTCTTCCATGGACTCTTCACTACTAGTTTCAGCGGTGGTCAGGTTTTTTAAGACACGCAGGTGTGTGCTTGCGGAATGTCTTGATTCCACACTTCTTTGGTAGGAAGATCTTGGGTGATTCGATGCACTATTGTCGGGCGTTAGATCATCTCGGATGATTTTTCTAGATCTTAAGTGCATGTATATATGATTTGATAAGCTATTTGTCAACCCAACTTTATTTTACTTTTGATTTTATCGCTTTGTTTCAGATGCCGTGAAATTGCAGATAGTGGTTCATGTCGTGAAACTGTCAAAAATGGTTCATGTCGTGAACGTTCTCCTGCACTTTCACATGCTCAAAAATTTGTGTACCCTTAAGGTTAGATTCCCTCTTTGTGGTATAATATGCCTTCCTTAATTGACCATTGTGGCCTTGGTCTATCCAATCATTGGTTTTGGCCTACCTGTGAATCAGTAGAAAATCGTTTCACGTCGTGAAGCAGTAAGGGTTCCATGCCGTGAACAGTTTCAGATCATTTCATGTCATGTAATAGTATCAGTTTCACGCTGTGAATAGCTTCAAGTCACTTCACGTCATGAAATAGTATCAGTTTCACACCGTTGTGAACAGCTTCAGGTCACTTCATGTCATGAAACAGTAAGGGTTTCACGCCGTGAACAGCTTCAAGTCACTTCACGTCGTGAAATAGTAAGGGTTTCACGCTCTGAAAGCTTTAGATCACTTCACGTTGTGAAATAGTAAGGGTTTCATGTCGTGAAAGCTTTAGATCGTTTCATGTCATGAATGCCCTCCTGAACTTTCACGTGCTCAAAAATCTTGATAGATTGCAAGGTGTCAGAGGTGTCAGGATAAGGTTTTCTTTTTTTGGAAGGAGAATCTCGTGATTTTTGGCATTAATTATGGCACTGATTTTGTGTGAGTGGTTCATGGTGTGAAATTGCAGGAAATGGTTCATGGCGTGAACGACTTTTTTGCACTTTCACATGAAAACTTCTCGCATCAAATTTGGTGACTTTGGGTGTGTAATACTTATCCAAAGAGATCCACTTGTAAGTAGTCTCGTTGGGCTAGGCCAAGGTTGTGGGCGATGATGGTTTGACCTTGGGGGAGCATTTTGTGGGTGGTTTTCTTGTACCTTGTGGGCTTGTGGTTGTTAAATTGGGTGTCGTCAAGAGGTACGAGGAGCTGGGTTTGCTGGTGCATGAGTTTCAAAAGTGGATCGGCGGGGGATCCACAGAATTGTAGCACCTTCATAATATCCTTGGGCTGTGAGGAGCTTCTTGGGTACCTAGGGGCAAAAGTTTCTACCTTGTGTGCCTCGAGGCCGGAGGTGTACCTGAAGTGGGTTAGGCTTGTTAGTGGGGTTGGCAACAGAGTGGTGGCATCTTTGGGATGGGCATGTCTACTACTCTGCAGAGTTGGGTGTTGATGAGGTGTGCAAGGCAATTGGGTTTCATAGTGGGTAGAGGCCTATTTTTAATCGGCATGGTTCTATATTGGTTGGAGAGCAGAGTGATAGTGGTTAGGGGAGGGGGGTTATCAATTGGGGTGGGTTATCAGAGGGCAAGGGTTCTTCATCTGTCATTAGGATTGTAACCTAGCTGGAGGCTAGTTGTAGTGTAAGATCCCTGACCCCACCGCACAACGAATTCAGGGGTGCTAACAGAGGAAGTAGCACTTCTTGCACAGGGCAAGGTACCACACTCGGGGCCTCGCCCATAGATATTCGTACAAGAGACTAATCCATCAGTTCTTCCAAAACCAAACCCGAAAAAACTTCCCTTGCCCGGAAAGTACGAGTGATTCCTCTAGGATAACTTTTCTCTAACGTAGTCAAAAGCCTTAACTAACTGAACTCATCTGACCGAACCTGTAAGTCCCATAGTTAGATCAGGGAAAAAGATTGTACTTGGATCATAGAGACCAACACTTTTTTTCCTCATTGAGATGCACATCCGTTGATTCTTTTCCATAGAACAATTTTTATCCAGGATTTACCTCATCTATCGTACTATACAAAAATTGAGTCTTGATTTATGGATCCATCAGTCCAACCTACAGTCCCATGGGTTAGCCAACCACCCAACCACTATAGTGATGGGATCCAATTAGGAATTTGGTTAGGTTTTGTCCCGGGTACCAGGGAAAAAAGTTCCCAGGCCCCCTAGCCGGATACTCATGCAAACATAAAACTAGTCACACCACTTACACACCCAATATGAACTTGCCTTTTTCACAGCTTCAACAATCTTTAAAACAATCATTTAATGAAACCATAGTGTTACTGATCATAATCCTCTAATTATCTAGTTGAGTCCTAATTTCTAATTCCTTCCTTCATCGGTGTACCTATGGTATCATTGGCAACCAGAACGCTCACCACCTGTTCACTCAGGGACCTTTTTTATAGTTCCTAGCTCATAGTACGCGACAATATAATCACATAAAAATATCCAAATGGAATCTCCATTGAAGATCAGCAAGATCAACCAACAGATCCATATAAAAAAGCCAGGGACTCATCTGTTGAGGACCAGCAAGATCAATCAACCAGATCCATGCCCAAATTCAGAAAACAACTCTTACGCCTTGTTCCAATATCTTCCTCGATGTACTCGTGGGGGGTATCTTCGGCCACCCGGAGCCCGAGCACCGTATGGTCAGCACCCTCTAGGATCCTTCGCAGGTCACCTAGTGCTTCACTCATAGGCCGCTTCCTTGGTTCCTCATCCACTGTACTGGAAGCTCACCATTTAATCAAACCGAGGCTGGTCAAGACCTCGGCCGACCTTGCTACGCGAGACGTCCTCTGATGACTCTCCGTCAGCAGTTGCAACTTTAATAGATAGGTCTCCACGACCTCATTCACAAGACGGTCAAGAATGCTTCCTCAGCATTCTTGACATAAAACAGTCATTTAAAAACAGATTTCACAAACAAATACAGTTTCAACAATATTTCCATCTTTTCTCATTACTCCGCATCCTTTCACATTAGACCCCATCTGTTTTTCATCTTACCATAATTTTATTTCATCATCGATCCCTATCACATCACATCATTCCTACATCAAATCACATCCAATCGCATCATCCACACATCAATCCACCTCATCCATACATCCATCCACATCATTCACTCATTATACACACACTAATCCACATCATCCACATCAATCCACATTATCCACACATCCATCCATATCTTCCATACATCCATCCACATCAATCCACACGTCAATCCACATCATCCAAACATCCATGCACATCAATCCACATTATCCACACATCAATCCACCTCATTTCATAAGCATTCCCATTCTCATCTAATCACATCTTTTTCTATCTCATCACTTGTTTCCTCATTTATCCTCATCAGATCTCACCCACTTGCATCTACCCATATATCTCATCACTTCACATACATTAACATCTATCCATTTTACATCACATCTTATCACATTCATTTCACATCACATCTCATTCATTCACATCCTGATTCACATGCTAACACACTCATTCATGTCCCTTATCGTTCATTCACATCCCGATTCACCTCACATCACATCCATTCGCATCCCTTATCATTCATTCACATCCCGATTCACATCACATCACATCCCTTATCATTTATTCACATCCTATATCATTCATTCACATCCCGATTCACATCACATCACATCCATTCACATCCCTTATCATTCATTCACATCTTGATAAATTTCTTTATTCATCTATTTATGCATAAAATCAAAATTGATGAGAATAACTCATTTGAAATAAAATAAATTTCTTTATGCATCTATTTATGCATAAAATCAAAATTGATGAGAATAACTCTTTTGAAATAAAAATAAATTCTTTATGCATCTTTCTATGCATAAAATCAAAATTGATGAGAATAACTCTTTTGAAATAAAAATAAATTTCTTTATGTATCTATTTATACATAAAATCAAAATAACACTTTTAGGATACACAAATGGTGGGGATTACTCTTTTTGAATAATAAAAGATAAAACTTACTTCAATAATTTTTAGAAAATTTTCCCATAACCTCCTTTCTATGGCTGACCATTTTTCAAATTTTCCTATCTTAAAATTATTCCCAAATGGTTTTAAGCACTTTAAACTAATCAAATTTCACTTTTAAAAGAGAAACAATATGAAAAGTTTAGTTCCAACAATTAGATTACTTATCTAGGATAAAGAAGGGCTGAATTTAAGAATGAGAGAGGGGAAAAGCCTTTCCTGCAAGGCGTAGCATCAGATTATCATTTTAAAGATAACAAAAATTAGAAAACCATTAAAAGAATAAAGAAAAAGTAAGATTTCTAACTTACATTAATTTCTGAGAGCTTTCCTTTGGCTTGATGGTTTGAGGGATCTACTCTTGTTTGCAACAAGAGTGGCCACCAATTCTTTAGAAGAGGGAAAGGTCAAAAACTAATGAATTATCAAGAAATTCATAGTTCTTGGCTCTGGGGTGGACCAGAGTAACAGTGCATAAAACACTATTAAGCTTTAACAAAGGGAGAGGCTTCTATTTATAGGAAAAAGTGAGCCTCTAACGAAGCAAACTGATTCTAGAATTTTCCAGATCAGTTTGGATAATTTTTGACCATTTTTAGGTCAATTTAGCTTACTTTTTGGATCTAGTTGAAGCAGGAGAGATGAAAATATCTCATTATTTGTGAGTTTAAAAGTCCACCACACATGTGAAATAGGTGCCTCCTTCATGAGGGGAATTCCCCCACACTGAGGTGTCAAAAATGCATCATTTCACTAAATATCTCTTCTTTTTTAACTAATATTCTTGTCCTTAGTCAACTCTTCATCTTATGTGAGTATTTACTCATTTTTGAGGGGATTTTCTTTATTTCTTCATTTATCTCCTCCATACATTTGGATGAATTTGATTGGCTCCTTAGAACCTTAATTTAAATTTTTTAGAAAATCTTGACTCCCAAGATAAGGCCTTTTGAACAGATTATAATTGATTTCTAATGCACCTTCTGAAAATCTTTTTGAACTTCTGTTTTGCAGGAAGTTATTTTAATAAGAAGAGATATTTTTCCATCCAAAAATATCCAAAATCTGAATAACCTCTCAATAGAACATTTTCTCTCTCTAAGCCAGAACAGGTAGAAACAAGATCTTTTATATTTCTGAAGAGGGATTTGATTACAGAGGAAGATACTGGAGATCCTGAGAGGCTGGAGAGGAATCTTACATTCTACCCCACTTAAAAAACACGAGATGTCCTCATCTCGTAAAACTAGAGGAGAATTCTTTTCCCTAAGATCCAACTGATTCTGGGTACCTTATAGTTTGGAGAACCCAACAGAATCCTAGGATAAAGATCCCTTATATAAAACAATCATTTAATGAAACCATAGTGTTACTGATCATAATCCTCTAATTATAAAGTTGAATCCTAATTTCTAATCCCTTTCTTCACCTATGGCATCATTGGCAACCAGAACGCTCACCACCTGTTCACTCAGGGGCCTTTTTTATAGTTCCTAGCTCATAGTACTCGGCAATATAATCACATAAAAATATCCAGATGGAATCTCCGTTGAAGATCAGCAAGATCAACCAGCATAGTTCCAACAATATTTTCATCTTTTCTCATTACTCTGCATCCTTTCACATTAGATCCTATCTTTTTTTCATCTTACCACAATTTTATTTTCATCATCGATCCCTATCACATCACATCATTCCTACATCGAATCACATCCAATCGCATCATCCACACATCAAATCACATCCAATCGCATCCAATCGCATCATCCACACATCAAATCACATCCAATCGCATCCAATCGCATCATCCACACATCAATCCACCTCATCCATACATCCGTCCACATCATCCACATCATTCACTCATCATACACACACCAATCCACATCATCCACATCAATCCACATTATCCACACATCCATCCATATCTTCCATACATCCATCCACATCAATCCACACGTCAATCCACATCATCCAAACATCCATGCACATCAATCCACATTATCCACACATCAGTCCACCTCATTTCATAAACATTCCCATTCTCATCTAATCACATCTTTTTCTATCTCATCACTTATTTTCTCATTTATCCTCATCAGATCTCACCCACTTGCATCTACCCATAAATCTCATCACTTCACATTCTCATCACATCTATTCACCTCACATTCTCGTCACTCCTATTCTCATCACATCCATCCATCCATTCATTCCCATCTATCTGATTCGCATCCCATCTCGTCACATATATTTACCTCTCATTCTCATCACATCTATTCTCATCACATCTATCCATCCATTCATTCTCATCTATTTGATTCATATCACATATCATCACATCTATTTACCTCTCATTCTCATCACATCTATTCTCATCATATCTATCCATCCATTCATTCTCATCTATTTGATTCATATCACATATCATCACATCTATTTACCTCTCATTCTCATCACATCTATCCATCCATTCATTCTCATCTATTTGATTCATATCACATATCATCACATCTATTTACCTCTCATTCTCATCATATCTATCCATCCATTCATTCTCATCTATTTGATTCGTATCACATATCATCACATCTATTTACCTCTCATTCTTATCACATCTATCCATCCATTCATTCTCATCTATTTGATTCATATCACATATCATCACATCTATTTACCTCTCATTCTCATCATATCTATCCATCCATTCATTCTCATCTATTTGATTCATATCACATATCATCACATCTATCTACCTCTCATTCTCATTACTTCAATTTTCATCACATCTATTCTCTATTCATTCTCATCTATCTGATTCACATCCCATCTCATCACATCCATTCTTAGAATGCAAGAGAATCCTTATTTTTTTTATAAAGATTCTTTACATATCTATTTATGCATAATTTTAATTTTAAGGAGAAAAACACTTTTGAAATAAAAATAAATCTTTTATGCATCTTTCTATGCATAAATTCAATTTTTAACGAGAATAACATTTTTTAAATAAAAATAAATTTCTTTATGAATCATTCTATGCATAAAATCAAAATTGATGAGAATAACTCTTTTGAAATAAAAATGAATTCTTTATGCACTTACTTATGCATAAAATCAAAATTGATGAGAATAACTCTTTTGGAATAAAAAATAAATTCTTTATGCACCTATTTATGCATAAAATCAAAATTGATGAGAATAACTCTTTTGAAATAAAAATAAATTTCTTTATGCACCTTTCTATGCATAAAATCAAACTTGATGAGAATAACTCTTTTGAAATAAAAATAAATTCTTTATGCACCTATTTATGCATAAAATCAAAACTGATGAGAATAACTCTTTTGAAATAAAAATAAATTCTTTATGCACCTTTCTATGCATAAAATCAAAATTGATGCAAATAACTATTTTGAAATAAAAATAAATTTCTTTATGCATCTATTTATGCATAAAATCAAAATTGATGAGAATAACTCTTTTGAAATAAAAATAATTTCTTTATGCATCTATTTATGCATAAAATCAAAATTGATGAGAATAACTCTTTTGAAATAAAAATAAATTCTTTATGTACCTTTCTATGAATAAAATCAAAAGTGATGAGAAGAACTCTTTTGAAATAAAAATAAATTTCTTTATGTATCTATTTATGCATAAAATCAAAATAACACTTTTAGGATACACAAACGGTGGGGATTACTCTTTTTGAATAATAAAAGATAAAAGTTACTTCAATAATTTTTAGAAAATTTTACCATAACCTCCTTTGTATGGTTGACCATTTTTTTAATTTTTTCTATGGTAAAATTACTTAAAATTATCCCCAAATGGAATGGATTTAAGCACTCTAAACTAATCAAATTTCACTTTTAAAAGAGAAACAATATGAAAAGTTTAAGTCCAACAATTAGTACTTATCTAGGATAAAGAAGGGCTGAATTTAAGAATGAGAGAGGGGGAAAGCCTTTCTCGTAAGGCATAGCATCAGATTATTATTTTAAAGATAACAAAAATTAGAAAACCATTAAAAGAATAAAGAAAAAGTAAGATTTCTAACTTACATAAGTTTCTGAGAGTTTTTCTTTGGCTTTATAATTTGAGGAATCTACTCTTATTTGCAACAAGAGTGGCCACCAATTCTTTAGAAGAGGGAAATGTCAGAAACTAATGAATTATTAAGAAATTCATAGTTCTTGGCTCTGGGGTAGAGCAGCAGAGTAACAATGCATAAAACACTATTAAGCTTTAACAAAGACGGAGGCTTCTATTTATAGAAAAAAGTGAGCCTCTAACCAAGCAAACTGATTCTAGAATTTTTCAGATCAGTTTGGTCAATTTTTGACCATTTTTAGGTCAGTTTAGCTTACTTTTTGGATCTAGTTGAAGCAGGAGAGAGGAGAGATGAAAATATCTCATTATTTGTGAGTTTAAAACTCCACCACACATGTAAAATAGGTGTCTCCTTCATGAGGGGAATTCCCCCACACTGAAGTGTGAAAAATGCATCATTTCACTAAATATCTCTTCTTTTTTAACTAATATCCTTATTCTTAGTCAACTCTTCATCTTATGTGAGTATTTACTCATTTTTGGGGGGATTTTCTTTATTTCTTCATTTATCTCCTCCATACATTTGGATGAATGTGATTGGCCCCTCAGAACCTTAATTTAAAATTTTTTGAAAATCTGGACTCCCAGGATAAGGCCTTTTGAACAGATTATAATTGATTTCTAATGCACCTTCTGAAAATCTTTTTGAACTTCTGTTTTGCGGGAAGTTATTTTAATAAGAAGAGATATTTTTCCATCCAAAAATATCCAAAATCTGAATAGTCTCTCTCTAAAATATTTTCTCTCTCTAAGCCAGAACAAGTAGAAACAAGATCTTTTATATTTCTAAAGAGGGATTTGATTACAGGGGAAGATACTGGACATCCTCAGAGGCTGGGGAGAAATCTTACATGTAGGGTGGTAGTTCTTGCATCCCAATCGATTTGGGATGCAAGGATTGCCAAATAGATTTGCATCCCATTCAATTTGGCAGCCAGTTGTGTCCCATCCAACCACGCCCTATAAGATTTTCTTCACTTATGGTTCCTACAGGCATCACATAAAACTTCCCTTCTAGGGGGTTATTGCCAATGTGGAACAAGGTTGTGATGGTGCCTAAACATTTAACCGATTATAAGGCCACTCTAGTGACTATGTGACTGGGGCATTTTTTAATGATGGCCTCCCGAGGGAGAGACATGTCTCATAGGACATCAAATTTCGATTAGCTTTTGTATCGACAAGAGTCAATTTTTGGGTGAAACTCATCGGGGTGGTCCTTCCTAACCACAACCAAGCGGGTTTGACTTCCCAGTCCTCTTCTTTGAGGTCCACTACTTGGGCCATGTTGACCATAATGTTATTGCCCCAAAGTTTTGCTTGCCACTCTTTGGCTTCTCATTGGGCTATTTCTTTCATCTCTTCATACTATTTCTTTTGTTGTTATTTGGCATGAATGGCCCTTAGTGTGGTTTTAGTGAGTGTGGGCCATAGTAGCATTTCAATTTGCTACCATTGTGAAGTATCCCACCATCTTGATGCCGTCGAGTGTTTCTATGCACACTACGCCTTGCGGGGTTATCTCAGTATGACTAGGAAAGGTCGTAAGTCTTTGAATTTGAGTTTCTTTTTGTGAATTTTTGTCCCTTAGAGGAGGACCATGTCGCCCTCGTTCATTTGTTTGTCTTTGAATTGGTCATCAAACCATTGTGTAAGATTCCTCCCTCAAGCTTTTGAGGTGTAAAGGTGTAAGAACCTCCCTTCTATTCTTGAAATTATTCCCCTCTCTGAAATAGAAGAAAGATCTTGTTTTACCCTGTTTTTGGCCTAGAGAGAGATAATCCAAAATTGAGATATCTTTGGATATAAAAATCCTCCTAGTGTCGAAAATGGATTCCCTTGAAACAAAAGTTCAAAATGAACTTTCCAAGGTGCATTATGAATTAATTGAAAATGTGTATGAGGGACCTTAGCCTAAGGGTCTACATTTTCAGAAATTTTTAGATTATAGTCCAATTAAGATTCCAATAGGCCGATTGGATTAATCCAAGTGTTGGGATGAGATAAATCTAAAATAATAAAATAAAATATCCAAAAATGAGTAAATGCTCACATAAGATGAAGAGTTGACTGTGTACAAGGTTTATTAGTTAAAAATTACGAGATATTATTAAAAAAATGAGATATTTTAGAATAATGATGCATTTTTGACACCTTGGTAAGGAGAGGGAGACTCTTGAGGTAGGCGCCTCGTTCACATGTGTGGAAGGGTTTTTAATTCAAAAAAATTATGATATTTTTATCTCTCCTCTCTCCTAGATCAAACCAAATAAAAAAGGGAGCCAAACTGGTCCAAATCTTATCCAAATTGAGTCAAACTGAACCTGAAAAATTATAGAACCCAGTTGGAATTGGTAAGTGGTCTCCCTCACCTATAAATAAACCCTTAGTATTTTGTAAAAAAATATTGGAGCTATACTATACTAGTATTATATTAAAATAATCATATTTTCTATTATCCTTTAAATTTTCCTCTCTCTTGGGAGCTTGGAGCTCTCTCTCTCTCTCTCTCCCCCTCTACAACAACTCTTGGAGTTACTCTTCTCCTCTTGGTGGACCAATTGATTGGTCGGGGGCTTCACTCTACTAATAGAGAATCAAGCTAAACTTGGAGGTAAAATCAAATTTTATGGTTTTTTTCAATTTATCTCAATGACTTTCTTCTTCTCAACCCCTTTCACGCTTGAGAATCTTTCTAAATAATTATTTTAATTCAAATCAAGCTTTCTCTTAAAGTCTTAATGCTTAATTAAGAGAAAGTTAATCTTTATGCTTATTTGTAATGCTGTCTTTTAAGTAAATCTCTCTCTCTAAAAGAATAGCCATCTTTATGGCTAAATCCCTTGAAAAAGGATGCTTCTCAATGATAGTCTCTTAATTAAAAGCTAAACTCTAGACTTGATAAGTTAGAGATTAAGAAAATGGTATTTTTATGATTTTGTGTTAACAAAATAATGGTTATTTCCTTTAGATTATTTATAAGTAATTAAAAACTACTTTGATTCTAAAATGAGAAATAGATTATCCTATTAATTTTAGAAACGAGAAATAATAGAATTAGCTTAATTTAGTGAAATAATCATAATTAAGTTTATGATTATGGTTAAAATTATTATTTAAATTCATAGTTTGATTTTAAGCATAAAAGAGGAACTACTATCATATTTTTATTACAAGCTTTTATTCTTTAGAAAAAATTAAGAATTATCAGTAATAGCAACGAAGCTATCGTAAAATTTTTAGAAAATAATACATATCTTATTTTTATGATAAAAGAGGACTTCCTACCATATTCTAGGATTGAACATCCTATGCAAAAAGAATGATTTTCATCATATTCATGAGAAATAATTTTTCTATAGTTATGCATAATTACTTGATTATGAGAAAAGAGTAAATTTTGGTAAATTTATTTTTATACAAAAGAGGAATTCCCATGATATTTGAGATCCAAGTAGTTAGATGGTAAAAGAAGAATTTTTGGCATAATTCAAATTATGAGTATTTATTAAAAGTGAAATTTTCAGCATTATTAATTTTATTGGAAAATATGGGTAGAATTGATTTTTGTAAATCCCATGAATCTTTTACTCAAAAAGAAGAATATTGAATATATTTCACTTGAGAAAGAATATGAAAATATCCATCGAGAAAAAGTACCTTTAACTAGGCCAAGCAATTGGCAGAAACTTAGAAAAGTCCCATTGGTATCGAAAGTAGAAAATGATACTAAATGTGAATGCGATATGATAAGATGTGAGTGGATGTGATGAGATGTGATGTGATGTAAATGGATGTGGATGTGGATGTGATGATGTGTGAAAGGATGTGATGTAATGTAAATAGATGTGATGTGATGTAAATGGATGTGGATGTGAATATGATAAGATGTGAATGTGATGTGAGGAGATGTGAGTGGATGTGATGAGATGTGGATGAGGTGTGATGCGATGTAAATGGATGTGGATGTGAATGTGATAATATGTGGATGTGATGATATGTGAAAGGATGTGATGTGATGTGATGTAAATGGATGTGGATGTGAATGTGATAAGATGTGAATGTGATGTGAGGAGATGTGAGTGGATGTGGATGAGATGTGATGTGATGTAAATGGATGTGGATGTGAATGTGATAAGATGTGAATGTGATGTGAGGAGATGTGAGTGGATGTGGATAGATGTGCATGTGAATGAATGGATGGATGTGGATAGGTGTGGATGTGAATGTGATAAGATGTGATATGTGAAAGGATGTGATGTGATGTGATGTAAATGGATGTGGATGTAAATGTGATGTGAGGAGATGTGAGTGGATGTGATGTAAATGGATGTGGATGTGAATGTGATGTGAGGAGATGTGAGTGGATGTGGATATATGTGCATGTGGATGTGGATAGATGTGCATGTGAATGAATGTATGGATGTGGATAGGTGTGAATGTGAAGGAATGGATGGATGTGGATAGATGTGAATGTGAATGAATGGATGGATGTGGATGAATGAGATGAGACGTGAATGGATGTGATGAGATATGGATAGATGTGGATGTGATGTAATGTGGATGAAATGAATGAGATGTGATGTGGATAGATGTGGATGAAATGAATGAGATGTGATGTGGATAGATGTGGATGGAAAGAATGAGATGTGATGTAGATAGATGTGGACGTGATGTAATGTGGATGGAATGTATGTGATGTGATGTGGATGCAATGAATGTGATGGATGTGAATGGATGCGATGAGATGTGAATGGATGTAATGAGATGTGAATGGATGTGAATGTGATGTGATGATATCTGAATGGATGCGATGAGATGTGAATGGATGTGAATGTGATGTGATGATATCTAAATGGATGCGATGAGATGTGAATGGATGTAAATATGATATGATGATATCTGAATGGATGTGATGTAATGAGAATGGATGGATGAGAATGGATGTAATGAGAATGGATGGATGAGATGTAAGGTGGATGCATGTGGATCTAGGTAGATGTGAATGGACGAGATGTGATGTGGATCTAGGTAGATGTGAATGGATGAGATGTGATGTGAATGAATGAGATGTGATGTGAATGGATGTGATGTGACGTGATGTGGATCGGGGTAGATGTGAATGGATGAGATGAGATGTGAATGGATGAGATGTGATGTGAATGGATGTGGATCGGGGTAGATGTGAATGGATGAGATGTGATGTGAATGGATGTGATGTGACGTGATGTGGATCGGGGTAGATGTGAATGGATGAGATGTGATGTGAATGGATGTGATGTGACATGATGTGGATTGGGGTATGTGATGTGATGTGATGTGGATATGGGTAGATGTGAATGGATGAGATGTGATAAGGATGGATGTGACGTGATATGATGATGATGGATGTGACATGATGTGATGAGGATCTGAATAGATGTAATTGGATGTGAGGATCTGAATAGATGTGATGAGAATCTGAATAGATGTAATTGGATGTGATGAGATGTGATGTGATGTGATGTGGATAGATGTGATGAGATGTAATATGAAATGATTGGATGAGAATGGATGAAGGATGATGATGGGAATAGATATGACTGGATGTGAAATAAGCAAAGTGAATTGATTTAGAAGAATGTGGAATAACGAGAAATGATGTGGAACAATGTGGAAAGATGAGAGTTCGTTTAGAAACTATATTTATGACTTGTTTTTAAATGACTGTTTTATGTCAAGAATGCTGGGGAAGCATTTTGACCATCTTGTGAATGAGGTCGTGGTGATAAAGTTACAAAACAGCTGACAGCGGAGAGTCAATGGAGGACATCTTGTGTGGCAAGGTTCGGCCGAGGTCTTGACTAGCCTCGGTTCGATTTAAATGGTGAGCTTCCGGTACGGTGGATGAAAGACCAAGGAAGCGGCCTATGAGTGAAGCGCTAGGTGACCTGTGAAGGAGCCTAGAGGGTGGTGACCATACAGTGCTCAGGCTCTGGGTCACCGAAGATTCCCATGCGTGCATCAAGGAAGAAAAGGAACAAGGTGTTAGAGTTGTTTTCTGAACTCGGGCATAGATCTGGTTGATTGTCCTTGCTGGTCTCCTCAACGGATGAGTCCATGGCTCTTTTATATGGATCTGTTGGTTGATCTTGCTGATCTTCAACAGAGAGTCCATCTGGATTTTCTTATGTGATTATTTTAATGGGTACTATGAGCTAGGAACTATTGAGAAGGCCTCTAAGTGAATAGGTGGTGAGCGTTCTAGTTGCCAATGATGCCATAGGTACACCGATGAAGGAATGATTGGAAATTAGAATTCAAGCTAGATATTTTAGAGGATTATGATCAATGATACTATGGTTTCATTAAAATATTGTTTCAAAGACAGTTGAATCTGTGAAACAGGCGATTTCATATTGGGTGTGTAAGTGGTGTGACTATCTTGAAATTTGCTTGAAGCGCCGGCTAGGGGCCTAGGAACTCTTTTCCCTGGTTCCGGGGGCAAAACATAACCAAATTCCTAAATGGATCCTATGGATCCTATCACTACAGTGGTTGGGCAGTTGGCTAACCCATGGGATTAGATGGGGTTAGGCTGGACTGATGGATCCCTAAAATGAGACTCAATTCTGTTAAGTTACAATAGTTGAAGTAAATCTCGAATAACCCTTGTTCTATGGAAAAGAATTAACGGTTGTGCCTCTTGATGAGGAAAAAAGCGTTGGCCTCTATGATCCAAGTGTAAGTCTCTTCCTTGATCTGACCATGAGACTTACGGGTTCGGTCGGATTAGTTTGGTTAGTGATGACCTTGACTACGTTAGAATAAAATATCTTGGAGGAATCACCCGTGCTTTTTGGACGAGGAAAGTTTTTTCGGGTTTGGTTTTGGAAGAACCGAGGGATTAGTCTCTTGTCCGAATATCCGTATAGACGAGGCCCCAAGTGAGAGGCTCTGCCCTATGCAAGAAGTGCTACTTCCGCTACTAGCACCCTCCAATTCGTTGCACGGAGGGACCATGGATCTTTCACATTGTTTACGACTCAATTTTTCTACAATCATACTGTAGACAACAAGGAGGCATGTTTCATCGAGCCTTTCTAGCTCAAAAAGGTGATAGCCAAGGAAATTGCTCGTGAGTTTTTCCTCTATTGCAATTCTCAAGATCGGTACCAGGAACTCCATAGGCATGACCGCTTTAGTACCATAGGTTAAAATGAAGAGTGTTGCGTTTGTGGTTGTCCTGTAGGATGTGCGATATGCCTAGAGTGCAGTGGATAATTTTTGTTCCCAATCATTACACAGCTGGCCTCAAATGTTTTGTTTAGGATTGCACAAAGGACTTTATTTGTGCTCTCGGCTTGGCCATTGGCTTGGGATAGTAAGGAGAAGATTTTTTGTGGGGGTGACTAGGAATTCTTGTAACAAGAATTGTATCACTTGATTAACAAAGTGGGTGCTATTGTCACTCACGAGCTCAAGAGGGCATCCAAAAAGCGAGTGCATCAGCCTTGCGGCCCCATTTAGTGCAATATTATGATGTATCGAGCTTGAGTGTATCGAGCAGTTGGACTAATGTGTATCGAGCTTGAGTGTATCGAGCCGCTGGACTAATGGGTCCTATGAAATCAATGCCCATTTCTCAAATGGTTGTAAGGACACAAGAAGGTTTAGGTGCATATTGTCCTTAAAGCGTGGGATTACCACTCGTTTTGGCATTTGTCGCATCGCTGGACATATTTTGTTTTATTTGCCATGAGGGTGGGCCACCATAGCCCTGCTATGAGGACTTTGCGAGTAGTGATGTGTCCTCCAGTACACTTAGAGTGGGCCTATTCTAAAAGAAAGACATATTCGTCTTCGCAGACACAATGTCTTACAATTTTGTCCTTCCCCTACTTGTAGAGTTGTTCCGCAATCAATTGGTAGGGGGCCACCTTTTTAATGAGGTGCCTTGCTCGGTCTTTGTTGAGGAATGGGTCAACGGGTAGACCATTGGCAAGGAAGTGTGCAACCTCCTCTCCCCACTGAGGAATTAAGCATAGTTGGAATAAGGTAGCTTCTGGCAAGTTGTCATCAATACCCACCAGTGGCTCTCCATTGGGGATGTGTGACATGTGGTCAGCTAAGACATGGTGTGAGTCCTTCCGCACCATGATAGTGAAGTCAAACTCAAGCAAGAGTAGCAACCATCTACTAGTGATCCTACCAATGGTACAGGGTTTGTTAACAAGATAAAGGAGAGCTTGATGGTCTACAAAGAAGATAAATTTAATTTCCAGAAGATAATGGCAAAAATCTTTGATTATGTAGACCATTACTGACCCTTCCCTTTCAGTGGTGGTATAGTTGCATTTTTCCTTGTTGAGTTGGCAGACTGGCAAAGCTAATAGGGAAATCCACATTATGTTCACTGGGTTGAGCCACTACACACCCAATTGCAAAGGCAGAGGCATTAAAGTGGACGATGTCCCAATTGGGGGACCTCAAGATGGGAGCACTTGCCAAGGCTTTCTTCAGGGTGTTATACACTATTGGCATTCCTCTGTCCACTCAAAGATGATTAGATGTCCATAAAGGGGGTGAGTAATGCCAACGTACATGAAGATGAAATGCTGATAGTACCCAACATGTCCCATGAAGCGTTACGCTCCTTTGAAGTTGGTCGTGGTGGGAAGCTCAAGGAGTCACACCTTGCTGTTCTTTGTGGAGATTCCTTGTTTTGAGACAATATGTCCCATGATGACTCCATGCCAAAACCAGAATTTGCATTTGAGAGGGTTCAGGGAGATTCGGTAGAGCTAACATCTCTTTAGCATTTTCGTAAACACTCTAGGTGTGCTTTCCAAGTGGAATCCAAGTGGAATTGACACAGAAGTCAGCCATGAAGACTTCAAGGAATTTTTGTAGAGATACTCCTTGTAGGTTGTGCAAATTAGATGCTGGAAGGTGCTTAGGGCATTGGTTAGCCCAAAGGGCATGACACGGTATGCATACGTGCCCCATTCAGCCATAAAGGTTGTCTTATGTTGATCCTTTGGATCGATCAACACTTGATTATATCCAAAGAATCCATCAAGGAGGAAGCTATAGGCTTCCTTCCTTGCGACTCTCTCAAGCACATGCTTCGTGAAGGCCAAACGATAGTGATCCGTATTGTGGTGGCATTGACCTTTTTGAGGTCTACGTACACTTACACTTTTCTGTTATTCTTGGGCACTATCACTATGGGTGAGACCCATTCTGTGTGCTCTATCTCGTAGATGAATCCGAGATCTATGAGTCTTCCAATTTCCTCCCGGAACATCTTGGAGCATTTAGGATTCATGGGGTACACTCTTTGCTTTATTGGTCTCGCTCCCTCTACCGTAGGGATGGTACCGTAGGGATGGTATGTTTGACCACTTTAGGAGGTACACCCTTCATATATGTGTACTTCTAGGCAAAGAAATCCTAGAATTATGTGAGGAGAGCGACTAGATCTTTTTCTTCTTTGACCGAGAGGTCATCCCCTATGTAGATAGTCCTCAGATCTTTGCCTAGGCCTAGCAGGTTAACTTCTTTACCCTTGATTGAACCATTATAAAAGGTCCTTGGCCCTCCGTTATGGGTTCTTTGGGCTGAGTCATATTGTACAAACTGATCGACCATCTTGAAGGTTCTAAAGTGCTTGGCAATTTGTTTAGTCTCCTCAGCTTGCGCTTTCTTCTTCTACCATTTTTTGGGCTTATTTTTCTGTAAGCGCTAACTTTTTATTTTGTGACTTGCACATAGAGTGGCAAAGCTTTTGGGGTTCAGGTTGGGGATCAATAAGTTCCTTCCATTTGGAGGTGATCGTATGGACCAGGAAGAAGGCATTGGCGAGATCTTTTTGCCAAACTTGGCTGAAGTACTCATGTGTTTCAACAACAGCCCCTACATATTTTAGCCAATGCATGTCTAAGTCAATAGGAAAGACGTATGCCTCTTCCCCAGGGAACCCATCGGGTTTACAAGTTATATGCAAATGGTTCCCCCGTAATGGTTCCTCATTATTGTCATTTTTAGGCTCATGATTGGCGACTTCAGGCAGACATGCGGTGCTTATCATGTAGAGGGACGTAATTTCTTGCATGTCGGCTGTTGTGAACCGAGTTCCTATGCATCTTGGAAGTAAATCTAAGGTAACAAGGATATGCATCCAATTCTCAGAGTCTTCCGACTCTGGAAGGGGTGTAAATTCCAAGCTATCCGTTTCCTCATCTCAATCGCTTTGTGACATGTTTGGCTGTAATATGCGGAAGCTTCGGAGAAGGATCGGTACTTCAAAACTCAGAAATCAGCACTCTTTTCGCGATGGAATTAACGCACAAACTGAAAGGAGATGTGCAGAAAATAGAGAGAGAAGGGGGAGATGGAGAGGACACTGTATTGGGTCCCAATTACCCTCTGTAGGGCCCCCACCATGGATGGTGTATTTGCTTTATTAGAATGATGTAAATCTGAAAACAAATACAGAAACTTGACCTTTTCTTGGCTGGAAATCCTGCCCTTGACCTTCAGTCCTTCACCCCTTTGCGTTAGCAACTTCTTGGCTGTCCTGGCCCTTGTTTGCTTGATGCACTTGGTGAATTATGAGATGCCTTCAATGATTATTGGCTGGAGTATTTATACTCCTCCTTTCATCCAGTCGGTCAGATTTATTACAGCCCCACGACTAGGTCTTTAGAAAATATGTGCTTTCACACTATGCAATAAGATGGCCATTCTGTGCATGCCTTCTGGGACAGCACCAGGCTGCTAGGCACTCTACGCATAGGTGTGGGACTGCCCCCTACACCTGGCTGACCTGCTGGGTAGGGTTTCTAACCCTGTCGGCTGCCTGTCCAGCAGCATTAAAGCTGGCCGACAGCCCTTCCAGCCCGTGCCATGGTTGGTGGGCATAGCTTGGGCCCTCTTGGCCCCTTGGGGGTGGTTCCACACCTCCCCCATGCCCACACTAAGGGTGCAACTCTTCGCACTGGCGTAGCCCTATGGGCTGGCCCCATCTCTACATGCAAACCTACATGCCCACAGAGGTCTGGCATCCAGTTGCAAACTAGATACACAGAACATCTGACATCATTCCAGAGGGAGACTCACAACGCGGACTGGCACTGCTTCATGTGCAGGACAGTGCACACCTGACCTTGGACTCATGTGCAGGACAATGCACACCTGACCTCGGACGACTGAGATGGATCCCTGGCTGACTCGTCCTGGACTGGGCTCACATGGGACCAGTTCACCATCCCAGGTCCTGCACCTTCTGTACAAAAATGTCTACGTGGCATCCAAGTGCGGGATGCACGTGACATCCCCTTCTGCTTAACTTGACGGAAGTTGCATAGCCTCCAAATAATCCGTCAATAATGCCGGATAGTCTTCGAAAAATTCTTTGTCGAGCCATACTGCTTCATGAGTTCCTCGGTCCTGAAACTTCGTGAGAAACTATCGTAGTCTTCGGCCTGAGCCATGCTTGAAACGGTGCAGAAGGATCTGTTCTGGAACCATTACTTCTGCTTCATCAATAATGTCTGGTTCCGCTTCGTCTTTGACCTCTGAAGGGGGTGGACCTGCATATGGCTTTAACCAACTGACATGAAATACATCATGCATAGTCCAACTCGGAGGTAGCTTTAACTGCATAGACACCTCATTAATCTTTTTCCGGATGGGAAAGGGTCCGAAGCTCCTGAAAGACAACTTTGGGCATCGCTTGCCCACCTGCTTCAATCTTTGCTTCATAATCCGAAGATACACCCAATCCCCTTCCAAAAACTTCCTGTCCCTTCGGTCTTTATTGGCCTGTCGAGTATAGGCCTCTTGCGCCTTAGCCAATCTGTCTTTAACAGACTCCAAGATCTCGTGGTAAGACTTCGTCACTCTGTTCGCCTCCAGTACTGAAGACGAAGTCCTGGTTAACAACGACTGGAAAGGCCTTCCAAACGCTGCCTCATATGGAGTCCTGCCAATAGCTGAAGAAAAAGAGATTCAAAACAACTTGAACTAAAGGCAAAAACGATTCCCGCTTACCTTGCTGATCGTGGACATAACACTTCAGCACATCAAAGGCCAACTGGTTGTATATCTCTGTCTGGCCATCTGTCTGTGGGTGGAATGCACTGGAAAAATTCAACTTAGTACCAAAATTATCAAACAATGCCCTCCAAAAATGACTGGTAAACTTGGCATCTCGGTCTGACACTATGGTCCTAGGAATCCCACCAATTGGGTACCAATGCCGAATGAATAGCTGGGCAACATCCTCGACGGTTACATTGGCCCTGCAAGGAATAAGCATAACAAATTTGCTGAACCTATCAACAATAGTTAAACACTGTGTATTATGCTTACTCGGACTGGGAGGTAGATTTGTGACAAAGTCCATTGAAATGTCCTGGAAAGGACCCTCAGGAATTGGCAAAGGCTGTAACAACCCTATCTTCTTTCCACGAGGAGCTTTCACCTTTTGACAAATGTCACAGCGTTGTACATATGTAAACACATCATGCCTCATCTTTGGCCAATAGTATTGCCGTTCTAATTTCTCCAGAGTTGAATTCATGCCCCTATGACCACCTGTAATGGCGTCATGGGCATCATGGAGAAGAGCTGCCCGGAATGACTTCATGACACATAGTCGGCCTTTGTAGAAAAGCCAACCATCGCGTATCAGAAAATGGCATGGTCCTGTGGCATCCAATGCATGTTCCCACTGTGTACCAAATTCCTCGGAATCCGCGTACGTGTGCTTCATGTCTTCTAGTCCTGTACCAACAAGGTCAAGTCTAGTGGTCTAAATTGCAGATACTTGTCCCTTCCTGCTCAAAGCATCGGCCACTGGATTGCCCTTTCCTGGAAGGTACTCAATCATACCACCAAACTGCTGGAATATCTGACTCCAGCGGTGTTGTCGATCACTCCACTGTGCACTTGGCATCGTCTGAATCCAGCGCAATGCCTGATGGTCAGTGCGAACCTCGAAGTCACGGCCATACAAGAAATGTTTCCAATGTTTCAAGGCCTGTATAACTGCTAGGAGTTCACGATCATAGATTGAGTAGTTCTTTTCGGCGGGCAGTAACTTACGAGACATGTAAGCTACCGGATGACCATTCTGTTACAATACACCTCCAATTGCGATGTTACTCGCATCGGTGATCACTTGAAATGGTTCGTCCCACGAGGCAAGGGCTAAACAAGGCGCTTCTGACAAAGCCACCTTGAGGTTCTGGAATGCCTCCAACGCTCGTGGAGTCATTCGAATCTTTTGCCTTCTTGTTTTCACTCCCTTTAGCAGATCGGTGACGTCTGCCGAGAGATCAGAAAACTTGTCAATGTGGGTGGAATATGCTTGGCATATACCCACAAATGATCTAATGTCATAAGCGGTCTGAGGTACTTCCCAGTTAACAATCTCGGCCACTTTAGCCGAATCAAGTCGAATGCCTTCAGCACTAATTATATATCCAAGTAATGTACCTGAAACAGATAAAATTCTGACTTCTTTTCATTGACATAGAGCTCGTTGCTTTCCAGCAACTTAAGGACTTTCTCCACATCAATGTCGTGCTGCTCAACTGTAGCTGAAAATATGAGTATGTCGTCCAGAAATATGAACACACACTCTCCAATCAACTCCCGAAAAATACGCATCATCATGCGGTTAAAATGTAGCTGGGGCATTTGTCAATCCAAATGGCATAACCACAAATTCATAGTGGGCCCGTTCTATACGGAAGGCTGTCTTGGGGATATCCCCCTCTACAATCCGTACCTGGTGGTACCCACTCTTTAAATCCAATTTAGAGAACACCTTAGCTCCATTCAGCCTCTCGAGAATATAGTCAATTCGAGGCATCGGGAATCTGCTCTTGATAGTCAGCTTGTTGAGTGCACGATAATCGACACACAACCGAGAAGACCCATCTTTCTTCTTGGCAAACAAGATCGGTGCTGCAAATGGCGACACGCTGGGGCGGATGAAGCCAGCTTGCAACAATTCTTGGAGTTGGCGGTCCAACTCCGATTCCATTGCCTTAGAAAGGCGATACGGAAACTTGCTCGGGGGTTCCGAGCCTGGGAGGAGGTCAATCTTGTGATCCTCCTGGACGGGGGGAGCTGGGGAGGGAGACTGTCCCGAAGAAAAATCTTCTGAAACTTTTCATGGAGAACCGAGTACTTCTCGGAAGCACTGGCCACCGTCTGGGGCTGTCTGGATGTAAATCATCGCACACTGTGCGCCTTTCCTGACTGCTCGCTTAGCCTGCAAGTGGCTTATGAGCGAAAAGTTTGGAATACCTGGCTCACACTTAATGGTGGTCACCGGGGTGTTTGACACATTCCGATCGATCTAGAACGTGTGCTTGTCCCACTTGACATCAGGAAGAAACTTGTGAAACCACTGGATACCCAAAATTATGTCTGCTCCTACAAGAGGGGCAACCATAAAGTCACGCACAAACTCTATGCCCTGAATCACTAACTTAGCACCTAGAGCTTCATACTTGACTCTCGTTGTCATACCTGTGCTAGAACCCTCAACTTGTTTGTCCACCAGAGTCAGCTCGAAACGGGCACGCCTAGCGGCCTGTTCCG
Organism: Cibotium barometz; assembly: GCF_041138505.1. Taxonomy (NCBI): domain Eukaryota; kingdom Viridiplantae; phylum Streptophyta; class Polypodiopsida; order Cyatheales; family Cibotiaceae; genus Cibotium; species Cibotium barometz. The sequence continues at coordinate 56,888,544 of NC_141049.1, read as the reverse complement.
TGATCACATCCTCCGTGCTGCCACCACTGTCAAACAAGACAACGACTCTCTGGCCACCTATGTAGCCAAAGGACTTGAGCAATTCGTTGCGCTCATACTCCTGGTCATGGGCACCCTTCTGCTTATCTTCAAGCTCCCGGCTAATAATTGCTCCATCTGAAGCACCAGGGGTTGAAGAACTAGGGATAGCCGCTGGGGTCTGTGTGGGAGCTGTGCTCACCACCACTGAAGCTGTGGAGGCGGTGGTGGCCTTTGGAGGCTTCTTCAGACAATCCCAAGAAGTATGTCCTTTTGTGTGACAAAAGAAACATCTACCCTCCTTCTTGTACTGAGAAAGCTCCTCAGCACTCAACTTGCCACCTGTCTTGCCTGCCTCCGCTTTTTGGTCTGGAGTAAGCTTAGACGCATTGTTCGAGTTCTTGGAGCCGGGCTCTGTCCTGGGGAAGACCCCGTCTAGTTCTGGCTTTTGCCCCCCAAGGCGTTAGCCTTGGGAGAAGCCGGCTGGGAAGTCTTGGGCTTGCCACCATTGTGTTTCATTTCTGCACTCTGCGCAAGCGAGAGTGCGTCCTCAAAGGTGGCTGGCCTAAACATACGCACCTCCCATTGGATTTGCGTGTCCAGGCCATACAAAAACTGCCCTTTCTTGTCCGTATCAGATAAGCCTAATTGCAGACACAAGGTCGAAATTTTATTGGCAAACTGAAGGACTGGTTGCGCGTTTTGACGCGCTCCCTTGAACTCGTCTTCGAGTCGCTCAAGGTAGTGGGGCGGTAGAAACCGCTGCTTAAGGTCGCGGACGAACTCGTCCCACACATAAGCTGCCATACCTGCTCTGGTGTGGGCATGAGCCCACTGAGTCCACCAAGGAATGGCCTCACCTTCCAAGTACCAACTAGCTAAGATCACTTTGTCAGTATCTATTTTCCTAACTGCGGCAAAGTAAGCTTCAAATTGATGTAACCATGAATACAGAGTAGTGGGATCGAGTTTACCATTATACTTACTGAAATTCATTTTCTCAGGAAAATGATTCGAGGGCACCGCCGGTGTCAATCTGGCACGTCCAAAGCTCTGAGGTAACGCTCATGTTCCACTCGTCGCATGGCGTCGTCTTCTCGTTGTCGAATCTCCAATGCACGCATCTGCATCTCAAGCAAGGAGCTTAGCTGCGGCTGTGACCCCGCGAGAGGGTCCCTGTGACGAGGATCTGGTATCTGGGATACGAAAGGAGAGGGAGGAGGAGATGGAAAACGCGACGTTGGAGAGCGAGAACGCTCCTCCAGAGCCAAAATCCGCGCCTTCTGCTCATCCAACTTGGTTGTCTGGTCTCGATTGCTCGCATCATCTGCTGGAACATGTCTGTGACACTCAAGCCGGGTGCCCTAGCTGGGTTGCCTGGTGCACTCTGGTCCCATGGTTCTGGTTCTCTCTCGTCGCTGAAACTCGCCATAGCGAGAAAATGCAATTCCTTTTCGGAACGCGATCTGACCATCCACTATCTGTGTGGGAGACTTTCGGAGGCTTCCGGAGGCTAAAAACCAACCGTCCTTCGAGGGACAGGAGTCACTCTGAAAGGAGTAGTCCACCGGCGTCTAAAAACCAACCACACGAGCGAAAAAAAATTCTGGTTTTCTTTGCTGAATCTTTGTCCTTGAAGTGAGCTCTAATACCACTGTAATATGCGGAAGCTTCGGAGAAGGATCGGTACTTCAAAACTCAGAAATCAGCACTCTTTTCGTGACGAAATTAACGCACAAACTGAAAGGAGATGTGTAGAAAATAGAGAGAGAAGGGGGAGATGGAGAGGAAACTGTATTGGGTCCCAATTACTCTCTGTAGGGCCCCCACCACGGATGGTGTATTTGCTTTATTAGAATGATGTAAATCTGAAAACAAATACAGAAACTTGACCTTTTCTTGGCTGGAAATCCTGCCCCCCTTGACCTTCAGTCCTTCACCCCTTTGCGTTAGCAACTTCTTGGCTATCCTAGCCCTTGTTTGCTTGATGCACTTGGTGAATTATGAGATGCCTTCAATGATTATTGCTGGAGTATTTATACTCCTCCTTTCATCTAGTCGGCCAGCTTTATTACAGCCCCACGACTAGGTCTTTAGAAAATATGTGCTTTCACACTATGCAATAAGCTCGCCGTTCTGCACATGCCTTCTGGGACAGCACCAGGCTGCTGGGCACTCTGCGCATAGGTGTGGGACTGCCCCCTACACCTGGCCGACCTGCTGGGTAGGGTTTCTAACCCTGTCGGTTGCCTGTCCAAGCAGCATTAAAGCTGGCCGACAGCCCTTCCAGCCCATGCCATGGCTGGTGTGCACAGCTTGGGTGTTAAGATTCTAGAAATGGGATTCAGCATGGTGAAGGACATAGATTAAGCATAAAATTAAGGTGGATTAAACCACACTAAAAACTCCATTAGAGAGAGAGAGAGAGAGAGATTGCACACTCAACACTATTCCCTTGTATTGCATATCACAATGAACCATACAATGATATAGGCCCTCTAGCCTTATCCCACTTTACATGTCATCATCCATGTGGCAACTCCTTTTCCACTTCTTTTGCCTGTCCAACAGCATTAAAGCTGGCCGATAGCCCTTCCAGCCCATGCCATGGCTGGTGGGCACAGCTTGGGTGTTAAGATTCTAGAAATGGGATTCATCATGGTGAAGGACATAGATTAAGCATAAAATTAAGGTGGATTAAACCACACTAAAAACTCCATTAGAGAGAGAGAGAGAGAGAGATAGAGAGATTGCACACTCAACACTATTCACTTGTATTGCATATCACAATGAACCATACAATGATATAGGCCCTCTAGCCTTATCCCACTTTACATGTCATCATCCATGTGGCAACTCCTTTTCCACTTCTTTTGGTCAACTCTCACACACCATGCAATATTACATGTGGCATTCCTATCTCACCACAATATCTTGCACCTCTAGGGTGCTTTCCCACATACACACAACACCACGATTACATCTCTCAACACCCCCTCTTAATCGAGGTGTTCCACAACTCACCCATCATTCATCACTCATATCAATGTAGCATTGCACAACCGCAATCGCTACCTTTCAACACTCCCCCTCAATGATACATTGGAGTGTCCATCAACCAAACATGTGTGCCCGTGTCTACCATCTTAGACACCTAGTCCATTCTGAGCCGACTCATCGCTCACAGCGGAACCACTGAGTCCAATTTGAACATGGAAGTTCGGGTGGGATCCAACCCATGCGCATGCACATCACACGTGCATCGCTCTTGCACACATCACACAACAGCCATTTCGAGCTTCTAGGTGAGCTCGGGCAGGGCGACCCTCATACCATGGATGATTACAAAAAATTTTCCGTTTTGAGCACGCATGCTCGTGGGACGATTTATCCATCATCATGTTTGGGTGAGAAATTAAATAATTACAAAGCCTTTTTGGCCAAAGCCGGGCAGCGGACCCAAGTGTGTGTGAATGTCTTTTAAAAAGGTTTAAAAAAAAAACCAGTTGTGTGTGAATGAGGCTTAATAAGGCAATTTTTTAAAGCCTTGTTTTTTAACCTTATCTTGCTCAAGGGCTCACATTTGTTTTAATTATTTTTTTTAAAAAAAAATTTCTTGAAATGTCTGCACGACTGCTCTGCACGTTGAATGCGCCGGCGCTGCAGTCGCGTCAGATTCCCTGACACACACACAGGGTCTTCTTCTCCTTCCTCTCGACTGCTCCTGGGTCAACTCTATGCTCTAGATATTCGCCATAGCTACAGCTTGAAGCTTTTCTCAGTACGCTTCCTTAGTAAAACATGCCAGTGCCACCTCTTCTCGGCTCTGTCTTCTTCTTGGACTGCCCGCCTCAAGACTGCTCTCTAAAAAACTCACCTGCTCCATCGTCAGCCTCCGCTCTGCTTCTGCACAGCAGTTATGGCGGTCTCCTTCCGCTGTCTTCAGTAGCTGGAGTAGCTTCAACGCTGCGCCCTACTCTCTCTAGGCGATGATGATGTTTCCTGCTGCTGGTTCTTGCGCTGTTTCTTACAGCTTCTCCGAAGCATCTTTGAGCTCCACCTCAGTTGTTGAGCTTCCATGCTTTTTCTTCTTCTCTGCCCTGTTCTATCCTTGCGATGAACACCATGGCTGGAGCATCCATCTTCCACAAGCTTTCTTTCAACATCAAGTTCCTGGTTGCACCCTCTTGATGAAGCTTCATCATTCAGCTTTCAAACACTCTCTCTCTGCAATTTCATGCATTTGCCTCCCTTTAAGGCATCCCAACACATCAATGTCTAGCCAAATCCATGACCACTAAGCCATCTATGGCTTCTTCTTACCGGTAGAGAAGAGGGCCTTTCCTCTTCTCAAGCTTGCTTTCCAAGCTCTCTAATTTTGCACCCTTTTGTGCACTACCAATGTGCTTCCCTTCTTCAACCATACTTTCTTCCAAGTGAAAAACAATCACATGCTCAACCTTTTTAAGCATATTCCATCAAATTTCTTGCACAACAATAGTGCCTTCCATTGAAGCACTCTTCAAGGGCTCCAAGTTGAGGTCTTCCATGACCATTGACGTAGCCTCCAAATCAGCATGCTTTTCCTTCAATGCATGCATCCATTCAAGGGTGCTTTTCCATTTTGGTTTCTCTCAAGAAACCAAGGTGCAAACCAATGTGAAAACTCCAAAAGCTTCCACCAAACATTGCCCATCTTCTATGAGCAAAACGATGAGCATCACTCTTTCCAATGTGCTCAACCATGGACTTCTTCTAAGCCCATAACCGCTTGTCCCTTCTTAGACAAGCATTGCACCTCTTACACTCTTTGCACAAATGCAAAGAACCATGGGATCCACAAATCCCACACATAGCAACCCTTCTCAAATATGAACATTCTTCCATGCTCAAATACAAAACTTTGAGGCAAAACTTCACAAAACCAACCTTCTTGAGGCATAATCAGCAGCATATCTTCTCTTGGCAGCTTCTCCTTGACGATGATGAAGACTCCATAGCCTTCATAATGCTGAAATCTCCATTTTCAGCTTCCTTGATGATGAGCAAGCTCTCCATGTTGCAAAACTCCATTTGCAACTCTCTTGGGCAGCTTCTATGCAACCTCCTTGTTGCAAATCTCCTCTCAAATCCTCACAAATGCAAATCTCCTCTCAAATCCTCATCACAAATGCAAATCCAAATGATAATATGAGTGTGCATAATTTTTTTTTTCATAATAAACTGAAAATATAATGCTTAATCAAAGAAACTCACAACCAAGCTAATATACATAATAAACACCCATGACCAAGAGCCCATTTGGCTCTGATACCATGTTAAGATTCTAGAAATGGGATTGATCATGGTGAAGGAAATAGATTAAGCATAAAATTAAGGTGGATTAAACCACACTAAAAACTCCATTAGAGAGAGAGAGAGAGAGATTGCACACTCAACACTATTCCCTTGTATTGCATATCACAATGAACTATACAATGATATAGGCCCTCTAGCCTTATCCCACTTTACATGTCATCATCCATGTGGTAACTCCTTTTCCACTTCTTTTGGTCAACTCTCACACACCATGCAATATTACATGTGGCATTCCTATCTCACCACAATATCTTGCACCTCTAGGGTGCTTTCCCACATACACACATACACACAATATCTTGCACCTCTAGGGTGCTTTCCCACACACACAACACCACGATTACATCTCTCAACATTGGGCCCTCCTGGCCCCTTGGGGGTGGTTCCACACCTCCCCCATGCCCACACTAAGGGTGCAACTCTTCGCACTGGGGGTAGGCTGCCCCATCTCTACATGCAAACCTATATGCCCATAGAGGTCTGGCATCCAGTTGCAAACTAGATACACAGAACATCTGACATCATTCCAGAGGGAGACTCACAGCGCGGACTGGCACTGCTTCATGTGCAGGAGGACAGTGCACACCTGACCTTGGATTCATGTGCAGGACAATGCACACTTGACCTCGGACGACTGAGATGGATCCCTGGCTGACTCGTCCCGGACTGGGCTCACATGGGACCAGTTCACCATCCCAGGTCCTGCACCTTCTGTACAGAAATATCTACGTGGCATCCAAGTGCGGGATGCACGTGACATTGGCATAAGTGGACTGCAATGGATCGGGTGGTTGTTACCAAATCCTCTACAAAGGGTCGGCCACTCATGGGATGGACCTCCCAAAGTGCGCAGGTTGATCTTGAATGTTTGGTCTTTTTTCCACATATAGATATGATCCGTGTCCCACAATCATAGATCATTTTTGTTTCTCTCATAAAGGGATGTCCTAGGATGCAATCATATGAAACATGTTGTTGGCCAAAATTCATCACCACAAAGGTGTGGAGGAAGTTGCCCCCCCCCAAGGATCTTGATCTTCAAGTCCCTTAGGCCTATGGGCTTTGTGGTGGCTCCATCAATAAGTTTCACCAGTAAAGTTTTGTCATCCATGGTAGGTTCTCCCTATTTTTCTCAACATTGTTTGGTGACAATGCTTACCCCCCTTGTCCCTCAATCCAGGATGGCAATGACCTGAAGGCATTCAAAGGTTATGGGTAGTGCTGCGTTGAGTTCATCTCCTTTGAAGTATTATCCGAGTTTATTAACTCGAAAAGTGGGGGCGCTAGGGATTCCACAAGGTTCAATGAATTCATCATCCTATGTCTTGCTAGAGCTCTAGCTCTATGGGCTCTTGCATCCCTCCTCCTAGGCATCCTTCCATCCAATCTTTTAAATCTTTCCACATAATCTTGGCCTAACTTGGAGTAAGGTGCCAATGGGGATTTGGATTTGAGAAGAGAGGAAGGAGGAGAGACCTACAATGTCCCTAGAAACGGATGCAATCTCTTAGGTTGGATCATCTTTGTCTATTTTCAGGCTCTTGCAAGTGTAGGGTATTGGGATCTAGACTTCTATGTCTATCCTTGAGCGGTCGTCCCCTAGGTTTTTGAGATACTCTACCACCACCGGGTTTCCCTGGTGGGGGGTATCTACAGCAATTGTTGGTACCGCTTGAAGGGGTCTCTGAGGGGGTGCTTAGTCTTGTAAAACTATGTTATGTTCTTGAGCATCCTCAGTCAATCTTCTATCAAAAACCAAAGGGCATGGTTCTAGGTATGCGCTTGGAGGCTCATCCTCTAGTTGACATTCCCTAACCAACTCTTGAGCTCCCTTTAGCCTCTCCTTTTATTCAATGGGGTTAGGGTATTTGGCTAACTTCTTGGGCACCTGGTTAGAATCAATCGACTCTCTAGCTAGGGGGGCTGAAGGTAGCAGTTTCTCCTCTTCAGATGAAGAGGTTGATGCATTGGTGGTCATTCCATCTTTAGACCCACTTTTTATAACCACTCGGCTATCCCCTTTGCCTATCTTTGTGGCCTTCTTTCGTGAGCGCCTTATCCTGCGTGCTTGTTTCGTGACATTCCTATGGGATAGAAATTTTGCCTATCCCGGTGCCCTGATTTTGCGAGGTCGATGCCTCTGCTATAACAGCATGAGTTGCAACCCTTCTTCTACTTTACATTTTGGTAACTACATCAGGAGGGACCGCGTGGATGAAGCCATCTCTTACACTTAGAAAATTAATGTTGGTGCTAGGATTAGCTACATGGGCTTTTCCTGCTATGCCTACTCTTAACAGACAATCCTTGTACATATGGTCGATTTTGCACCCTATGCATAAAGGGTTTAAAGTGGAAGCACACAGGAGTACTTGCTTAATCGGACACTTAGCTACTCATCAGTGAGGTCCTGCACAATGATAGCATTGCATGGGTGGTCATTCAGCCATGTTGTTCAAGTTCCATCACCATGGATTCGGGGTGGCTAGGTATACGGGGTACATTTGGTCTCCCTCCATTACATAGTGACTTAGAATCTGGGAAGGTGGACTATTTGATTCAAGGGGCTTGAAGGTGGTCCCTTCAATAGCTTCCCCCTCATCACCTTCTTCAAATATTTTAGTTAGGGTTAACTAACAAATAGGGGTCTTTCGAGGTAATGGGGGCTATTTGGTGGAAGTAATGGGGGTGGTAAGGGCAATAAGAGAAGTAAAGAGTGGGACGATACCTCAAATGTGGGCACTCCATGCTAGTATGGTTAGCTCAACAAATCGGACACCACACTAGCTCCCTCTTGGGGTAAAGATGGGGTTGGCCAACTTGATCTCCAATGTTAGATCATTTGCTGCATCAACGTTGTAGCCGGTTGTTCAACTTGTTGTCCTGAGGTGGACTTTTTGCCTTTCCCATGATATCTTGCACTGGCAGTTTTGAAGGAAGCCTGGGACGTGCCCTCATGCAACTCTCAAGAACGTGTTCCCTTGAAATTAACCTCAAAGTCCATAGCACTCTTGTAGCATCGCTCAAAGGAAGTGTGGGCTAGAGTGTATAAGGAATATTATGCAAGGGTAAATCGCCAAGGCCTTTGAGGAATCTCCTGAGATCAGCCTTTCATTAGAGAACTTGTCTTTATCACTAGCAGGAATGAAGATACCTCACTAGGTTGATGTAGTCCCAAATGGTTTCCCCATCCTTCTATTTTACATTGTGCAATTGCTCAATTGGATTCCATCGTGTTCCTTGTTGGTAGGAGTATCCAACTTTGAAGGCCTCTTTCAAGGCTTAAAATGTGGCCTTATCCTCTACCTTTAGGGATCTAAACCATTGGCCAGCTTTGCAATCTAGGGTGAGGCCGAAGGCCCTCACCTTGACTTGGTCATCCACGTGGCTGAATGCCTCACAGATCTCATTAAACATTTCTAAGTGTGGTATGGGATCTCCAGTTCAATCGAACTTGGTGAGTGATCAACTTAGAGATGTTGGCTAGTTTGTTTTGCTCTTGTCTCGGTCCTTGTGCTGCCGCGGCTAAACTCGTGTTGGCAATGCAATTCCAGAAGCTACCCCCTCCCTATTTCCATGGCTATCCTCAACATTTCAGGAGTTAGTCCTGCCATGGTTGGAGCTGGTGTTAGTTGGAGTAAGATAGGCAGGGGAGCTGGTCCGGGTGGATAATATACCATCAGAGGTCCTTGTCTCTGGAAGGACCGGTTTGTGCTTTATAAGGTCCCATATGGTATCAACGGTATACCCCACGAGGTGGGTACTATTGGTACATTGGTGCAACAGCTTGATAGGATTGTGCAGAGGGTAGGCTCTCTCCCTTTGATAGGACATTTTAGGGCCCTGGAGAGTTGGTTCCTGACCTAGGTTGGGCACTGGCCTATGGTGGTATGGATCAGCCCTTCTAGTGTTGGCATGGCCCCCTAGATTGATGGACGGGTTACTTTCACTTTGCCCTATTTTTGGTCTACGTTCTAGAGGTGGTGTGGGCTCTCTTTTGGGCTGATGTTCCATGCCTCTATTCGTGGGATGCGGCTTGTCTGCTTGTGCATTTCCTAAGATAAAGTTCCAGAGTCTCGAACCAAGACTTCTTTGTGATGAGTGCGTGGGGGACTCTGGGTCTTGTTCCAAGGTAGGTGGTATGTGTTGAAATTTGAGCATAATGATGAGCTATGGTGGATCAAACACTAGAATCAACATAATTAACAAAGTGATTAGCAAATGATTAAGACGTAATTAGTGAATAATTAGCAAATAGATTAATGTAGGCATGGATACTCAAAAACCAGCAAATTCTCATTAGGGCTATGCCTCAATTTATAGAGTTTACATCAAGCATCAAATCCCATTGATTTCTCCATGATTCACTCCCAGAATATCTCCACCTTTTGCCTGATTCTCTCCACCTTTTCTCTTTTCCCTGAATATCTCCCAGAATATCTCCACACTCCTAAATTCCCTCATGCTACCCATTATTCTCTCCCAGTAGATTCTTCTAACCTTTTCACAGGTTCTTTCACAATTACATCTCCTCTTTTACAGCCTCTATCCAAGAGCTTGTTCCCACACACACCCTTTTCACTTGTATATTTCAACACCTCCCCTCAAGTGAATAATCCTAACACACCTGGACCCTGTATCAAGTTTCCCTCTTACTTGATAGCCCGCGACCAGTGCCTCAAGTCCCTAAACTCCATAGTCCTTGACACTCTCTCTCTCTATGTGTCCAAGGCTACTATAAGTGCCCGCGACCTTGACTAAAGTGTTCACACATACATCTACCACTTGGCCTACATCATCGGTGGCTCAGAGGTGGTTTTACTTTATTGGGGCAGGTTACATTGGGTTGTGGGTTCTCTCTCTCTCTCTCTCAGAAAAGATGATCCGACTCCACTTCTCTTGGAGCCTCCATGAAGTTTGCCGATGTCGTTCCTTCTTCACTGGGTTTGCTGTAGCAGTCTCTCGCCATGTGTCCTGGCTTTCCACATTTGTGGCAAGTGAAGGTCCTCCCTCCTACTCTGCCTCTTCCTCGTCCTCGTCCTCGAGAGAATCCTCCTCGGGTGAAGAATGCTTTTTCCTCTCCTGCTGTTGAGTCGAGCTCTTTCTTCTCTTTGCCTCTGCTCTCTTGCTCTAGTAGAGCTGCTTCTATCTCGTGTATCTTCAGTTCAGGCACATTCTTTAGTGTTGCTACAATGTTTTCATAATCTCCTTTATCCACACTCTTCAAAAGTACAGCTAATGCTTCATCATCTTCTACCTTTTTGCCAATAGCTGCCAGCTGTTGCTTAATGCTTTTATATTTGTTCAAGTGTGTGATTAAGGGTTCACTTTCCTTCATGTCCAATTTGTAAAATTGCATTAATAGATTTATCTTGGAATTTTTTGCTTGTGTACCAAATAATTTATTGAGTTCATCCCATGCATCTTTTGCCCACTGTATCCCTGTGATATGATGGATGATCTCATCATTTAAACTGAGTGCAATAAGCCCCAATGCTTTTTCATTCCTACTCTTCCACTCATTTTCCCCTCTCTCTGGGCATTCATCTCTCCCTTCAACTAATCCCCACAGATTTTTCCTCATCAGCAAATACATGGTTTTTGTTTGCCATGTATAAAACTGTTCTCCATTAAATTTGGCTATTTCCTGTGCTGAATTCATGGTGATGTGAAGGGGGTCTTACCTCTTGATCCAAATTCAAGATTCAAGGGCAGTGTCTACCCTTTTACAACTCAATCTGGTGTTTAATAGATGATTACAACAATTTTATCAGCATAAAATCACCAGAAATTATATTAAATTGAGAGTAACCAATTTGTACGGGATGGTTGGAGTATCAAACCAACTCCGATTTGCAATCTGAAGCTTTAGGGATCTGTATCAGATACCTAATGGTTAATTTGAACCCTCAATTGCACCAAAGTACAGTGATTAGCACTGATTAATCACTGATTAGCAAATTAATGCTCTGGTTTGTGTGCAAAAAACAGAGTATGCGGGGAGCCCAGATCTGATGCCTTCCACTTCAAATGAGCTCAAATGCTTTCAAAGGCATCAATAGCAATGAGTCTAGTAGAGGATTAAGCCAAGAAACACAAGATTTGACCAAATAATGAAAGCTTAATCTCTGTTTTACCAAAGTCACCTGCAGATTTGATGAAGAGCTTTGATCTCTCTGTAGACTTGATGAAATTGATTTCTGTCTTCACCAGCTTGTAGAGCATGCTTGATTACCCCTTGGGCTAGGAGGAATTGAAGTAATTTGATTGGAGCCAAGAGAAATCTGCAGTTTGCTTCAGAAAAAACGCGCCGGTTCAAACAACGATTTTCGCTTCATTTCTGCGCGGTTTGCTGCGTGGAGTAGATAGGATTGAAGCTAGGGATGTTAGCTATTATGTGCTAGAAGGTCTAGCCCTAATTTTGAGTGTGCTAGATGCTAGAGACCCTCCACTGGCTGGGGGTGAAGGGGAAGATGAAAAACTCACTAAAACCTGATTTTTTTTTGCTAATTACTTACTAATCTTGATTAATCCACTAATGGGTTCATAAATTTGGTTGATTCTAGGCATGGCTCTGATACCATGTTGAAATTTGAGCATAATGATGAGCTATGGTGGATCAAACACTAGAATCAACATAATTAACAAAGTGATTAGCAAATGATTAAGACGTAATTAGTGAATAATTAGCAAATAGATTAATGTAGGCATGGATACTCAAAAACCAGCAAATTCTCATTAGGGCTATGCCTCAATTTATAGAGTTTACATCAAGCATCAAATCCCATTGATTTCTCCATGATTCACTCCCAGAATATCTCCACCTTTTGCCTGATTCTCTCCACCTCTTCTCTTTTCCGTGAATATCTCCCAGAATATCTCCACACTCCTAAATTCCCTCATGCTACCCATTATTCTCTCCCAGTAGATTCTTCTAACCTTTTCACAGGTTCTTTCACAATTACATCTCCTCTTTTACAGCCTCTATCCAAGAGCTTGTTCCCACACACACCCTTTTCACTTGTATATTTCAACAGTATGCCCCTGCACAAGGCCACGAGTTCTCCTGTCTCTAATTCAAGGGTAGTGCACCCCATGCTAGGATGCTCCTCACTCTTACTGGTGCAGTCAAGGACCAACACCATTTGGCTCCATGCTATGTTGAAAGAAGGGTCTGATCTTACAAGCAAGGGAGCATGGGGAAGATCTATGTCATGGAACAGAGGGTTGTTTTGCACCAATTTCCTCGAGCGTAAGTGCATGAAGATGGGAAGTGCTAGTGTTGCATCTCCCTCTGGACAGTTTCGTTTTTTTTTTTTGCATTTTGCACCAATATTCCCGAGCGTAAGTGCATGAAGGTGGGAATTGGTAGTGTTGGGTATCTCTCTAGACAGTTTCTATTTTTTTTGTAATGGTATGACCGTATGCTAGTTGAGAAACAGGCATTCCTTTCTATTCAGTATGGGTGTGGTTGATCAAGGCACGGACATACGCTTGTGAAAGACACAGATGTGCGCTTGGTAGAGGGTACATGCTTGTGCTTGATAAGGACACGAGCATATGCTTCAAGAAGGAAGACACGGGCGTGCGCTTGAGAACGACACGGCCGTGTGGCTGGGCAAAAGAAACAAGCCTGCATTTGGGAAGGACAAATCATGGGCTGGGAAGAAGGTATGGGCATACTCTTCTAAAGGAACGGAGGTAATCTTTTAAAGGAACGGGTGTACTCTAGGAATGGTACGGCCATACGCTTGTTAGGTCAATCAGATCTCTTAATTGTGTAAAGACAACGTATTCTCTGATAGCCACCCAATAATATTCTTATGACAATACATCAGTACCCTTTTGTACCCCTTTTTAATGCCCTTTATACCTTGTAAATGCAATTTATTCCCCTGAATTTTCCTCATAGTAATGGAATAGCTTTGGGAAGATTTGCCTAAAAGGAAGGTACAAGCATGGCAAAGAAAGACACGGGCGTGGTTGTGAGAAGCATACGATCGTACTCTTCTCAAAAGACAGACATAGTTGAAAATGCACCTATCCTCCTCCTCAGATTTTTGAGGTTTTGGATCCTCCCTTGATGCTTTTTTATGTTTTTCTTTTTGATCTAGTCTCCAACTACCCAATGATACCTAGAATGCTTAATAAAATCTAATTACCTAAGACTAAGTAAGGGATTAAGCTATTTGTGCAAAGTTTGACAAATGTTGAAGAAAACAAAAATTTATGAACTTTAAGAGAAAAGTTTAGGCACTTACTTGTCTCTCCCGCTTTCGATGAAGACTCCCAATATCCTTATGCTCCATTGAACTCCATGGTTAAAGTAGACAAGATCAACAAACGAACAAACATATCAAACATACAACCACTAGTAGATTCTCATTCCAACCAGGCTATGCAATGGCTCTAGCAAACAAGTGATAGAGTGTGGAGGACCCTAAGCTAAATGCCCATCCCCAGCAGTGGTGCCAAAGATGTTAACCACATAAACATGCTGTTAAAATTATAGCAATGTGATGAGCTATGATGGATCAAATGCTAGAATCAACATCATTAACAAAGAGATTAGATGATAATTAAGACGTGATTAGTGAATAATTAACTGATATCTTAATGTAGAATCAACATCATTAACAAAGAGATTAGATGATAATTAAGACGTAATTAGTGAGCAATTAACTGATATCTTAATGTAGGCATGAATAATCAAAAACCAACGAATTCTCATATTAGGTCAATGCCTCAATTTATAGAGTTTACATCCAAGCATCCAATCCCACTGATTTCTCCTTGATTCACTCCACCTCTTTTGCTTGATTCTCTCCACCTTTCCCAAAATATCTCCACACCTCCTAAATCTCCTCATGCTACCCTTTATTCTCTCCCAATAGATTCTTCTCACCTTTTCACAAGTTCTCTCATATTTACAAATTCTCTTTTACAGCCTCTAGCCAAGGGCTTGCTCCTGCACACACCCTATTCACTTGTATATTTCAACACCTCCCCTCAAGTGAATACTCCTAGCACACTTGGACCGTATACCAAGTTTCCCTCTTACTTGATAGTCCGCGACCAGTGCCTCAAGTCCCTAAACTCATAGTCCTTGACACTCTCTCTCTATATGTGTCCAAGGCTACTACAAGTGCATGTGACCTTAACTAAAGTGCTCATACATGCATCTACCACATGGCCTACATCATCGGTGGCTGTGGTTTTACTCTGTTGGGGCAGGTTACATTGGGTTGTGGGGTCTCTCTCTCTCTCTCTCTCTCTCTCTCTCTCAGATTTTCACATGGCTTCTCACTCTTTGGATCCTCACATCTTCTCTTATCTTCAGTCTTCTTGTCGTGGCAGCTTCTCTTCACACGTGCAGATGCAGAGGAGGTACCATCGATGGTTCCATCTCCTGAGGGCTTCTCTCTTTAGATTGATCCTATTGTTTCGTCTTTGATATCTTCTTGATCTTCTCGCAACTTCTTCCTAAGACCTTCTCGGTATTCAGATGTACCATATCTTCGCAAGCTTTGTGCCTTTTATGAGGAGGTTGCTAGAATCGGTCCGCCCATCTGGCGCTGAAGAGGTGTTGGCATTATCATCTCGAGATTGGGCATATATGTGCATATTTCATGCTGTATCTGGCCAAATTTATGAGGCCATGCATTCATCTTATTTTAGATTTTTTTTTTTTGCTATTTTTGTCTATATAGGTGGCTTGGGTTTGCATCATTAGCACATCATTTTTTCAGCTACTACTATTGGTTGTATGCACCAGCCCTCGTGCTCTACTTCAACAGATAACAAGTTTTCTACTTTTTCTACTTCAATTCTTTTGCACATGTGCTTCTTTGCAAGATCTATTTGCTGTTTTTTCTGTTTTACAGCCATTCTTTCAGTTTGTACAGCCCCCATTACAAGGAGTAGACATGGTTGAGTGGCCCGAGCGCATCCCCGTATTCCCACAGGAAGATGGCCTAGGAGGCCAAACAGTTTCAAGACTACTTGGATTAGATTTGGCATACTGCCAAATAGGCTACATGCTCCACACATAGAGTAGGCAGACTTTACTCTTGGATATTATGTCTTAAGATTGCAGGGCCAGAATGAGGCCCAAGATGAGCTTGGATGGCAGTGGGAGACAGGGAAACTGCTATGCCTTCTCTAGTTCAGCTTTATGGGCTGAGTCTACACCACGGACGGTAACACCGACTATGACCACAGACCTATGCGGTAATGTCATGGCTGCACTGCGCATATAGGCCTATATAGATACACAGCCAACCCCATCTCTGCACAATTCATTAGTCGTCACTGTGATGTAAGTTGTAGCTATTGTAATCAAATGGACACCATTACAAACCCAGAGACTCGAGAGTTCTGCCTAAACATATGGATGTCCCCTTGGGTGTAAATGTTAGGGCACAAGCAGAAGCCAATTTTCCACTGAACCTACAAACCGCACCATCCTTGGCATCATCAAAATTTTCTAGTGAGACCCAATGCAAACCTGGGGCATACCCTTAGACATTTTGTACGAAAGGTCTTCTAGTTTTGCATTGAATATTTTTGCTTTAAAAATGCTTTGTATTCCCAACCAAAAGGGAAACCACAATTCCCAGGCCATTAGTGCACCAACCATGTCCTTGCATTTTCCATGATTGTTTTTCCACTCATTGCCTCCACCTTGTTTGCATCGTCCTGCATGTTAGCATCTGTATAGATGTTAGACATACAGAAATATGCTGCAGCATCCATTTCATCCAGTTGAACTGCATGTTCAAAGGCCTCTCTTCCGAGCTCCACATTGCCCCACTTTCGACAAGCACCCAGCATAGTATGCCATACCACAATACCTGGTTGGCATGGCATCTTCTTGATCATCACTACCGCCTTGTCTACATGACCTGCTCGACCAAGGAGATTGACCATGCAACTGTGATGCTCAAGATTTGGGACGATGCCATATTCTTTTCTCATGGCCACAAAGTACATCTGGCCCTTATCCAGTAGACCTGCGTGACAGCATGCATTAAGAACACTTACAAAAGTGAAAAAATCTGGCTTTCTACCTTCTCCTACCATCCTGTTAAAGATATCAAAAACAGTTTCACTTTCTCCAAGCTGCGCATATCCTGTGAGTAGTGCATTCCATGAGACTTCGTCTTGAACTAGAAGCTTGTCAAACACTTCTTGTGCCTCTGCAAGCCAGCCACATTTGGCATACATATCCACCAAGGTGTTGCCGATAAAGAGATCCCTTTCCATCCCTTTCTTGGCTATCTGAACATGTATTTCTTGGCCCTTGTATGTGGCTCCAATGCTACCACAAGCTTTCAAGCTGCAAACAATCGTGGCGGCATCTGGAGCCACACCATTGTGTTGCATCTGTTTAAAACAATCTAGTGCTTCCTCACCATGCCCGTGTTCCACATATCCTGCAATCAGTGCATTCCACGAGACTTCGTTTTTGACAAGGAGCTTATCAAACACTTCTTGTGCTTCTGCAAGCGAGTCACATTTAGCATACATATCAACCAAAGTGTTGCAAACAATAATGTCTCTTTCCAACCCTTTTCTAGTAATCTGAGCATGTATTTCTTGGCCCTTTCCTGTGGCTCCTATGCTACCACAAACTTTCAAGCTGCAAACAAACATGATAATGTGCGGACAGAGGCCCTCGTGCTGCATCTGTTCAAAACAATCCAGTGCCTCCTTGCCCCGCCCATGTTCTGCATATCCTGAAAGTAGTGCATTCCATGAAACTTCATCTCGAACTAGAAGCTTGTCAAACACTACTTGGGCTTCTGCAAGCAAGCCACATTTAGCATACATATCAACCAAGGTGTTGCCAACAAAAAGGTCTCTTTCCAACCCTTTTCGAGCAATCTCCGCATGTATGTCTTCACCCTTGTCTATGTCTCTTATGCTACCACAAGCTTTCAAGCTGGAAACAAAAGTAACATCATCAGGAGAGATGCCTTCATGTTGCATTTGTTCAAAACTGTGGAGTGCCTCCTCCCCACACCCGTGATCGGCATATCCTGCAATCAGTGCATTCCACGAGACTACATTTCGAACTGGAAGCTTGTCAAACACTTCCTGCCCTTTGGCAAGCAAGCCACATTTAGCATACATATCAACCAAGGTGCTGCCAACAACAACATCTCTTTCCAATCCTTTTCTTGTAACCTCAAGGTGTATTTCTTGGCCCTTGTCAGTGGCTCCTATGCTGCCACAAGCTTTCAAGCTGCAAACAAATGTCACAGCATCTGGAGAGAAGCCCTCCTGCTTCATCTGTTTGAAACAGGTGAGTGCCTCCTCACCGTGCCCGTGTTCTGTATATGCTGCTATTAGTGTGGTCCACAAGACTACATCATGAACTGTAAGCTTGTCAAACACTGCCTGTGCTTTTGCAAGGGACCCAGATTTGGCATACATATCTACCAAAGTGCTGCCAATGAAAAGGTCTCTTTCCAGCAAACCCTTTCTGAAAATTTCAGCATGTAATTGGTGGCCTCTCTCCAGATCTTTCAGCTTCGTGCAAGCCTTCAATAAGGCCAGAAAAGTATGGCGATTAGGGTGTAGAGAACCATCCTCTTGCATTCTCTGGGAGAGGATGAAAGCGTGCTGTGGCTCCCCGTTTGTGATATAACCTGTAATAAGAGAGTTCCACGAAAACTCATTCCGATACGGTAGCCTGTCAAAAACCAGCTGGGCATGGCCCATGCTTCCAATTTCCACCAGCATCAAGACGAGTTCGTGGCCGAGTGATGCATTCGCTTCCAGCCCATGTTTGCGCATATGAGCATGCAAGAGAAGCACATGCACTGGGTTTCTCTCCTTTCTGAACTTGTGCAAGATGCAAGAAAAGTCCTCAACCGAAGGCAGGGGCGGCATGTCTTCATCCAAAGGAGCGAGTGGTGGTGCCTCCTCTACATCTCCCAGCCGCTCGCTTTTCTTCTTCCGCTTTCTGGAGTGTTAGCCATCCATAGCGACTCCCTTCTCTGTAGGAAATCTGGGGCCCTTTGATGGGGTCTGTGTAACAAGCAAAGGGCACCGGAGACCCACCGGCTGCAGCCCCAATCTGATCTACAAAAATCAGATCAGTTTCCTTTCTCTGCAAAAATGGAATGCGACGGTAGCCGTCTGAAGACATCCTTTCGTGCGCGCCTCCTATTTACTTGCCTTGCCCTCAGACGTGGGGCTACTGCGCTCGACAACGAATATAACACTTTACAACTGGAAAACGTGACTGGGGGACTCCTGACTGGCAGTGAACAGGGGCTCAGACTAGTAAACCTTCTGAGAGACGTGTTGGATTTGTGACGTCTCCTTGCACCTCCTCCCCATATAGATACATATCCTTCCCCCCGAGGCACCAAATCCCCTCGGATAGTTTTCCCGCGTCACAGGATTTTCTCTTTTCGTCGCCACAAGCACTATTGATGTCAAGTACTTTTGATACTACATTGTTGCCATGTGGCACGTGGCTAAAGAGGAGCTCTCAAACCTACTAAGTGGTAGATATGGGATTAGTTTCCCGCATTGTTGCTCGAGCGGCTGCTGCCTATAGTGCTTCCACGTGGTAGCTCTCCCCCTCTCTTACCATAGGCGACCCCAGGCTGTGCTCTCCTCCTACCATGTGGCAGAAAAGGATCATGTGCTAGGAGAGAACACGCAAGTCATGGATGCATGCATAGAAACAAAATTCAACAATTGCCTCAAAATAATTATTCAAATTCACTACGTACCAACTTGTGAGCTTATATTCGAGTGTGAGGGACTACGTGTGAATACACTCATAGTGTGAGATGTGCATATGTTTTGTTGGGATGAACACTACTACAATATGTATGTGTACCTACGCACATCTCTCTCTCTCTCTCTCTCTCTCTCTCTCTCTCTTCATGTGTGTAGGTTCACACCTCTCTATCACACTCTCTCTCACACGCACATACACACATGCGCTCCTCTCCCTCCCTCCCTCTCTCTCTCTCTCTCTCTCTTACACACACACACACACACACATGCACCCTCACACACACACACACTCTCTCGCACTATTGCACGTATAGACCCTTACACTCAGACAATGTACGTGTGCGTGTGTGTGTGTGTGTTTTTTATGTGTGTGCATACACATGTGTGTATACGTGTGCATGTATGTGTCTACTTTATGTGCACCAACTTTGTGTGTGTGCCTTTATGTGTTGATAGTGTGTACGCATGTATCTATGTGAGTGTCGTGTAGTAAAGCCTTAATGAAGGCGGCCCATGCTACCCTCACGCTTTGATTGTGTGTGTCGACTATGTGTGTGTACATCTATGTGCCTGTGTGTGGATGCATGTGTGTATATACGTGCGTGTGTGTGTGTGTATGTGTACATGTGTATGCATGCATGCACGTGCACTTGTGTGTGCATGTATACATGCACGTGTGTATGTGTAGACACTCGAGCATGCACACATACACGTGTGTATGTGTAGACACTCGAGCATGCACACATACACGTGTGCGTGTATATGTGCATGTCTATGTATTTGTATACGCTTGAGTGTGCATGCACGTGTATGTATGTGTGTGGTGTGTGTGTGTGTGTGTAAGTGTGTGCGTGCAAGTAGATGTCACGACCTTTATGACACTTGGAGAAGAAACTCTAATTCTTAAACACCAAAATTAAAGCATAACATATACTTGCACGAATTAAAATTATAAATGTTAATAAATAATATTAAATAAACAGAGAGATGGAGAATAGATTGGGTTGGGTATATACGGATAGTCACACAGTCCTTGGAGCTATAAGGGAAATACCATCTATCTAGGCAAGTTCCCGTAAAGATTCACGAATTAGTTGCCAAAAGGCGTCCACTATCCAAAACTATGATGGCAAAAAGGATGCACGAGTTCTTATCGCATGGCTTAGCTAATTAGATGACTATTTTTCATGCAAAAAGTTCTCGAAAAAGGAAAAAATTCAATGTTCTTGTAATCACTTGATCGAAAGTGCTGGCTTATGGTGGAATGTCATCAAGCAGGGTAAACATCGACCTTCAACATGGAAAGAGTTCTAGAAACTTCTAAAGAAGCATTTTCTACTATCTCAGTACAAGGCTAAAGCGCATCAATGATGGGACACTCTACGCTAGATCGAGAAAGAGAATGAATGTCCAAGCCTACATTGATAAGTTTTGGGACATTCTTTTACAGGTTCAAGTAATTGAAAAAGTCAAGGAAAAAGAGCAACGAAGGAAATTCATTTCTCAACTTATGTCTACCATTAATATGTTTCATCCGCATGATCTTAATTCAACTATGGATCTCGCTTTAAATTTTAAACATAAAACATCTACTTCTAGAGATTTCATAATGCACGATAAGTCTTTTACAAAGTCTACTAAACCTTCTTTCCCTGTTAGTACTTTTGATAAATCCAGGATACACAAGGGTAAAGATGTGATTAAAGGAGAAAGGACAACAACAACAAACCCTCAAATGGTCAACCAAAGAATCGAGTCTTCAAGTGTTACAAATGTCACAAGGAAGGACAACTCACACAAGACTGTCCCTGAGAAGAAGAATTTCGCATCGGTGGCTCGACTTAACGTTATTGAAGAAGATGATGATGATTCTTTCAAGCAAGAGGGCAACTCTGATCCCAATTATTTGGATGAAGGTAAGTTTTCATTCATGCTTTATTGAAATTCAAGGCAAAATAAAAGGAAAATCAATTTCTATATTGCATGATGATGCGCATGATTTCATTTATGAAAAAGCATTGAAAGCACTTAACCTAGATGCATTATACTCTAGTTACAAAGTAAAAACTACGTTTCAGTTGTACTAAGTACAACTGCACAAAAGAGGTTAAGGATTTAGAATTAGAAATGGGTTTACTAAAAGAAAAGAGAACATTCCAAGTCGCTCTTTTGCAAGGTGTGGATATTATCTTAGGTATGCCATGGAGACATGAGCATAATCTCTAGATTGACTATGAAACTCATACCATGTGGTTAATAAAAGATAACAAAGAAATTTGTCTCCAATGTCATACCAAGGGTGTCTTAGGACCATTTTTGACTCATACCCAAGCAAAAAGAGTTGTACAGAAAAAGGAGAAGACATTTTTTATTTTTTTCAACTAGCTTACTGCTCAAATGTGTCTCATGACTCTTTCATCTCTAAGTTTTCTAACTGCTTCATGGATGGTTTACCTCCTGGCTTATCCAAGCCTCGTCCAGAAGACCATATGATTGAAATAATTCATGGTAGCTCACCCGCCATGTAAAAATCCTTATCGAGTTAACATTCTTGAGCAAAACGAGATCCAAAGGCAAGTTGAAGAACTTTTAGAGAAAGAATTGATTAGACCCACCAGTTCTCCATTTGGTGCTCCAGTTCTTCTCGTTAAAAAGAAGAATGGACCATATCGATTGTGTATAGATTATCATTCCCTATACAAGATTATTGTCAAGAATCGATATTCAATACCTCGAGTGGATGACTTACTAGATAAGCTTAAGGAAGCCCAAGTCTTTAGCAAGATTGACCTAAAGTTTGGTTATCATCAAATTCAAATGGATGAAGGAGATATCTTCAAGACTGCATTTAGAACCCAAATTGGTCATTATGAATTTTTAGTTATGCCATTCGGTTTGACTAATGCTCTGGCTACTTTCAATAGAATGATGAATAGAATATTCTTGAAATATCAAAATTTTATTGTAGTGTTTTTTGATGATATCTTAGTTTTCAGTAAGAATCGTCAAGAACACGAACAACACGTAGAAAAAGTATTCTCACTTCTTAGTTTTGTTGTAGTGTTTTTCAATGATATCTTAGTTTTCAGTAAGAATCGTCAAGAACATGAATAACATTTAGAAAAGTGTTCTCACTTCTTCAAGAGAATCAGCTTTATGTCAATTCTGAAAAGAGAAAATTCTTTCAAGATGAACTTGAATATCTAGGACACATTGTTTCTACTGATGGTATTTGAGTAGACCCCAAAAAGATCGAAAGCATTGCTAATTGGCCTAGACCATGTGATATTCACAAACTCTGATCTTTCCTTGGATTATTTAGTTACTATAGGAAGTTTGTTAAAAATTTTGCATACATTGCACATCCTTTGACCGAACTTCTTAAGAAAGCTACATATTTTGATTGGACAAGTAGATAGGATCATTCCTTCTTTGAACTTAAGAAATCATTGACCCATGCACCAATTCTTACACTACCACATTTTCAATGACCATTCTTTGTTGTAGATAGGATCATTCCTTCTTTGAACTTAAGAAATCATTGACCCATGCACCAATTCTTACACTACCACATTTTTAATGACCATTCTTTGTTGTAGTTATACTGATGCAAGTGGACAAGGCTTTGGTGTTATTCTTATACAAGATGGACATCCCATTGCTTATGAAAGTTATAAGCTCAAACTAGCAGAAAGTAATTATAGTACATATGACAAAGAATTATTCTTATACAAGATGGACATCCCATTGCTTATGAAAGTTATAAGCTCAAACTAGCAGAAAGTAATTATAGTACATATGACAAAGAATTAGTTGATGTTGTGTATGCTTTAAGACTTTGAAAATATTATTTAATGGGATTTGAATTCTTAATCAAGATAGACCAGTAAAGCATTTATCATTTGTTGACCCAGCCATTGATCTCTAATCAACATATCAAATGGGATTCATTTATCCAAAGTTTTCAACCCATGATTCAATATCAACTAGGCAAATAAAATGTTGTGGTAGATGCTTTAAGTAGATGTCCTAGTGTTCACAACATTTCTATTATTCAAAGTAAACCATTGAGTCCTATGAGAGAATCCTATGATAAGGACCCAAATTTTATTGACATTTGGATTAAACTGAGAGAGACAATAATTAGAACCCTATAAGTTATTATTCATGCCATGATGGTTATCTTTTCTTCCAAAAGAGATTGTGTATTACATAACCTTTTAAACAATTCATATTGGAGGAAATATATTAACCACTATATATGGGTCATTGAGGTGTTTCAACTACTCTATAATTAGTCTCTAGAGAATGCTTTTGGCCTTATCTTAAACAAGATGTAGCAAAATTTGTAAGCTGAATGTTCTGTTTGTCAAAAAATTAAAAGCTACAAAGGTAATATCCAAGGACTTCTTACTCCTCTACCAATCTCTAATCATACTTGGGAACAAATATCTATGGACTTCATTATAGGTTTGCCTACTACATCAATATGATTTGGACTATAGTTAACTGTTTAAGCAAGCAAGCATATTTCTTACCTTGTAAGAAAACTTTGACTTCTCAGGAAGTCATGATTATGTTTATCAAACAAATCTTTGTACATCATGGATTGCCAAAAAACATTGTTTCTAACAGAGACTTGAGATTTTGCAATAACTTTTGGATCACTCTTCTCCAACTTAGGCACTAAGGTAGATTTTTCCATAGCTTTCCGTCTGGAAATGAATGGACAAATTGAGGTTACTAATAGTACTATCTTGGATCTACTTAGAGCCTATATTTCCCAATAACCTAATTCATGGGATAAGTACATTCATCTTCTTCACTTTGCTTACAATAGTACTCCTCATTCAATTACTGGTCAAGCACCTTTCGAAATTATGTATGGAAAACCTTTGCCTGTTCTGGCAACTAGACTTTCCCATAAAATCGAAGTTACTAATCAATTCACTATTGATTTTAGTAGCATTTTGAATGATGTAAAACATTTTATTGCTCATGCCCAAGAACAATATGTTAAGAAAGCAAACCGTAAACATAAAGCAATATCTTTTAAAATTGGAGATTATGTACTTTTGAGAATTGAAAAGCGTCAACTTAAGAGTGTTGAAAAAATTCCAGCTTTTAAGCTTGCCCCAAGATTTTATGGACCTTTTAAGGTGATTCACAAAATTAATTACATATAAACTTGAATTACCTTCTCATTGGTAGATTCATAGCTCATTTCATGTCAATTTGTTAAAACCTTTCAAGGGATCACTTCCCACTCATCCTGTGTATAAGGAACCACATCTTAAAAATGAGGGTGAGGAAGAAGTTTTACTTCCAGATGCTATCATTCATCATCAGATTACATCAACTTGTACTGGAGTCCATGTGGATTACAGGAAGCTGAATGCCACTACAATCTCAGACCCCTTCTCTTTGCCATTCACAGACTCCTTTGCTAGATGCAATAGCTGACCATGAGATGTATTCATTCTTGGATGGATTCAATGGGTTAAAATCAAGTCCAAATGGCACCGGAAGATCAGGAAAAGATAACCTTCATCACACCGAATGGGGAGCCTTTGCATCCAATGTCATGACCTTCAGGCTCAAGAATTCTCCTGCCACATTCCAATGGATGGTTCAAGAAATTTTTGTCAAAACATTTTACCAGCTTCATGCGGGTGTTTATCAATGACTTCAGTGTCTTCAGGAAATCATGCCAACATCTGACGCACCTGTAACTATGCTTGGCCAAATGCCAAATTTTGGACTAGCTTCATGCAGGTGTTCATCTCAATGACTTCAGTGTCTTTGGGAAATCATGCCAACAGCTGACGCACCTGCAGCTATGCTTGGCCAAATGCTGAGGTTCAAGACTGAGCATGAATCCCACTAAATGTGCCTTTGTTATCCAAAGCGGTATGCTCCTTGGCCACATAGTATCCCAAGAAGGAATTGCACTAGATCCGACCAAGGTGGAGGTGATTAGGAAAACTCCTATCCCACGACCAGTGTAAAGGAATTGAGAAGGTTCTTGGGGCAAGTGAGATGGCATAGCTGAATGTTTGCCATCTAGCACACGTAGCAGTTTCCTTGAACCACCAAATGGCACAAATAAAAAAGCCATTGAACCAGTACTTGAGGCAAGCCATCCTCGAATGGCTAGAGGAATGTGACATTGCATTCAGGCAACTCAAGTTGATGTTGTCCAAAGAAATTGTAGTCCAAACGCCTAATTCAAAATTGCTATTCCTGGTTGATTTGACAAACATTGCCCTAGCCAAACATGACTATATGGTGAGGCACTTCGGCGACCGTGTCAGTGGCAAGCACAAGCTATGAAACCACAAGAATGCCACCACCATCCTATGTTACCGGATGTCCTCGAAACTCTCTGGCTTAAGAACAAGATGCAGCACATCTCGGGAGTAGCAGCGCTCTGCAAGGCTGAGAAAGGGGAAGATATTGTTTGGGCCACCCTTTGCTTCTCCAAGCTGTAGAAAGAAGCCACCCGCTTCTAGAAGAGCAACACACACACAAAGATGGGCCAACTGCTCATCACCATGCTGTTCCCATTCGACGGCAGGCCATTGCTAAACCCACCCCTGACCGCCAAAGTACCGTGCCCGCCCTCACCTCTGGAAGTGCAAAACACTCCACAAACCTAGCTGAAGGTCCCAAACTATGCCACTCCCCATCGAGGTGGTCATATTGGAGCACACTATCAGCCTCCTCCACCAAATTGGGATGATGCACCCAATCCTCGACCATGGCATCCCAATTTAAATGCAAGCTGGTGCTGGCCTCCTAGCTCTCAAAGAAAAGAAGTAGCGTGTCCTGAGATGAAGCTGTCGTCTACAAAACCAATCGAGAGACCCCAAATAGCCCCACCCAACAGCTGCCCATCGACATCTCCACAACCAAACAATACACCGAGTACCTAGCCCAGTGAGTCCGAAAGACCCCAAATAGCCCCAGCCGTCTCCCAGGCCAGTATCGGTGATGGTCTTTGACCCAGCAGGACCAACCACCTAGCGGCCGCCCATCAACATCTCCATGGCCAGACAG
The DNA here is from genome assembly GCF_041138505.1 of Cibotium barometz. Taxonomy (NCBI): domain Eukaryota; kingdom Viridiplantae; phylum Streptophyta; class Polypodiopsida; order Cyatheales; family Cibotiaceae; genus Cibotium; species Cibotium barometz. The sequence continues at coordinate 56,862,348 of NC_141049.1, read as the reverse complement.
TACATTGAGGTACCTAGCCCAATGTTTCCCAGGTGAAGATCCATTCGGCACCCACCAAGATGAGGCCCAGATGCTCTGCCCCTGCAAGACACTATTAATCAACTCTAGTAGGAGAACACTACCCTTAGAGAGTAGGTGGCAGATACCTGGAGGGAGCTAACCGTGGGGTGAGGGAAGCTAAAGCCCAAGCTGCCACCCAATTCATTAGCTTCATTGACTTGGTCAAAGCACAAACCCTCAAAGATAAATCCCAAATCAACTTCTTGGACGCCTAGCTCAAGGCCCCTCCCCCAATACCATCCATATCGACATTAAAGTCTTGGCCAAGCTATCCGACACTCTGTAAGATGACCTAAGTCGTCTCTGGGACTAGCTCATTTGACCATTTTGATATATACATTGTTACCTTTCTTGGAGCTTATGGTCCAAGTTTTCATGGTTATGCCATGGTAGACTTCCCATGTCTACGTGCTACTCTCTATGATGAGTTGATCTATGATGGTACTCCCTTCATGAGTGCAACCTTCATCTCTATCCCTAGCAAAAGCAGGATGCCGACTCAGATGAGATGAAGGCAACACTCAATCCAAAGTGCCAAGCCGAATGCTCTCCCCACATCAGTTAGCGGTACCGAGAGCTTCGATAGCTCTGACCAGTCCCCACCCTCAAAAGCAACCTCTGCTGCCCATGACGACCTTCTCATGAAGATGGACCAGTTGGAATAAGAGATCGTCTGATGATGCAAAGCACAAAATGCCAAACTCACTGCCCTGGGCAAGAAGTTGATCCAAGAGCTCGAGCCAAACCCAAAGGAGCCAATTGACATGGAGAACTTGCGACTCGCAATGGTGCCCTACTCCGGGGGAGCCACATCTAAAGAAGATTCGGCCATGGTCCTCCTGAAAGACTATGTAGTAGCCCTCCAGAAGAACTACCACAAGTTTCACAACTAGATGGTCACTACTATGAAGATGGCCTACAAAGACCAGCGCGAACAGTACACAGATGACAGGGGGAAGATGCAAGCTCACATCGATGAGCTCAAAAAATGAAGGTTGCCACCAGAAAGAGGCCTGTCACTCGACACGAAGGAAGCTGAATGAGACCCACGAAGACATCCACCTGGCCACCATCATCAGTATCAAAGAGGCCAATAATGTGACCCTCTGCGCCGAACTCGCCTCTACCCGAATGCAGATCACAGAGAAGCAATCCGACAATAGGGAAACTTCACCCAAATAATTGCCAAGCCTATTACTACGTACACATCCGGGCAGCCATTGTGGCAGCCAACTTGTACAAACCCGAAGCTTGGAGAAGGATGTACATCTTTCTGTAGTAGCACGATGATGATGAGATGGGCGGAGTTGAAGAATGAAGCTTTTGGACCGAGGGATCAAGAATGTGCCCAAGCGTGCCAGGGTTAGGATTATTTGAAACAGCAATGTGGAGGCCAGTTTATGTCACCATGGAGCGCATGGTGATTGATTTGACTCTGCCTGATGATCATGAGCAGATTATCCTCACAAAACTAGAATAGCAATGTGGAGGAAGATGCCAACAAGGACCTATACTCCTATGTCACTGTCACAAACATGCCTGCACTGGGTTTAGGAGTCTACGCTGCAGAGAAGGTTTCACCAACATGCCCATCTGCAATCTACAATCAAAACTCCCCCAAGCTAAGGAAGATGCTTAGGAGCATCTAACATGGTCCTTATCTCTGGGTGATTAACAACATTAAGGAAGACTAGAAGACTAAGGGTTCGAGTTGTCAGATTGGGAATCCGACCCACCGAGCATGCCATGTGTTGGGCCACAGGCTGGATGACCACTAGACTGGACAGCCGCCGCCGAGTTAGAATGCCATCGGAACGTCAGAGCCGGTGTACTTAACACCAATTAATTAGGTCATTACTTCTATAAATCAGTGGTGCTCAAAGCACGAGGGTATATTTGTACCACTCTATGACTGCACATTAAGCAATATAAAAGATGTAATCAGAACTCTGTACAAAGGCTATTGCTATATTATTTGTCTTTGTGAATCAAAGGAGATCATTTTTGTATATTTATCGTGTCTGTTTGTCTTTTCTGTATATCCGTCTTGTCTATTATTTCTTGTGAATCAGTCTGCGTTTAAGTCTCTGTATCTTTTGTTGCAGACCGGATTATATGCACAAGATGATCAATCTTAAGTAACCGTGTCCGCTTGCGCAATCACTTATAACCGATAAGCTATTTTTGTGTCATCTTGTGCATGTCCCTTATCAGATTGGTGTATTGTTGCACGCATAACCATAGACACTCAGTAGGTTGATCAGGGTAGCGGTCCTCAACAACACCATCATTATGTAATCACGCTAAATGTTTCTTGAAAAAGATATATGGGATAACTGAGCTTACGACTTGTGTAATTCCGGTCTCACAAGAATGGACCTAGATGTACATAGAGCTAGGAAGTTAGTTTTAGGCCTCTAATTGTAAATGGGACGGTCGACCATTGTAAAAAGTGAGCTCATGTATATAAGTGATTCATGAAAAATGAAAACATGTAGGTGATGATTCTTGTCTTGCCCTCTCTTCTCTCTCTTCTTGTCTTTTGTTAACCCATTCCTAGGGTTAACAAGATCTAGCGCTATTATCTTACATCAAGGAGTCACGATAGATACACCAAAGGGTCATACCTTCAAGATATGAAGTAATAGTGTCCAAAGCTACAACTTGGACAGGCGCTCGTAGGAATGGTGTGTGACAGAGTATTTATGGTGATTCCCAATAGTGTCCAAAGCTACAACTTGGACGGGCGCCCGTAATGGTGTGACAGCGTGTGGTAGCAAGTGAGGATGAAGTTCGGAGTGATGTACTTCATGGATATATTATGAGAGTAGTCATTGTAATAGCATTAGGCCTAAAGTGCCCAGCCGGCCACAATTTATGTGAGTGTGACGTCGTGTGGTAGCAAGTGAGGATGAAGTTTGGAGTGATGTACTTTATGGATATATTATGAGAGTAGTCATTGTAATAGCATTAGGCCTAAAGTGCCTAGCCGGCCACAATTCATGGATATATTATGAGAGTAGTCATTGTAATAGCACTTTAGGCCTCTTATGAGCCTAAAGTGCCCAGCCGGCCACAATATATGTGAGTGAACACTTATGGCCATGTATATAAGTGAATATCTCTCATAATACAACATACTCCCATTGCTCTTGCTAATCCTCTTACTAATCTCTCTCCCTAATGCATGCTAGTGAGTATGTGTGAGTGAAGTGAGGTGAGAGGAGGGACGAGTACCCATAGTACAATGCGACGGTGTGACAACGCTCACGGGGAGGCACGGTGGAATTGCTTCTTAAGGAGTTGTAGACCTTGGAGACCTCTAGGGTTACGAGCTCGGCCATTGGAAAGATCCTCATGACAATTGCGGTTCACCAGGTAATCTCTTGTTGGATGTGTTTCAAGGGGGATTAGGGTGAGCCTTAATATCTTCTCTTTGAGATCACTCTTGCATATACATAGGCATTGAGTAGAGGTAGAGCTTTCCATAGCTCCCTTCCTCTTCGCTCTCTATCTAGCTTGTGGAAGCTCCATTTGAGTGACACAAGTGGAGGTGGAGTGATCCCCTAGCAGCCTCACATTGCGGAGTTAACCCTTGTTAGGGTTGGCTAAGTGCTAGTCTTCGAACCGACCCTTGCATGGTCTTCTTCTCTTCCTCTCTTGTGCAAGGTATCATTTTTATTTGGTTAACATATTTAGCACCGCGGCCAGGGATTGGCATTTAGCTTAGGGTCCTCCACACTCTATCACTTACTAGAGTCATTGCATAGCCTGATTGGAATTAAAATCCACCGGTGGTTGTATGTTTGATATGTCTTTTTGTTTGTTGATCTTGTCTACTTCAACCATGGAGTTTAATAGAGTATAAGGAGCTTAGGAGCCTTCATCGGAAGTGGGAGACACAAGTAAGTGCCTAAACTTTGCTCTTGAAGTTCATAAAAAAATTTTCTTCAACATTTGTCAAACTTTGCATAAATAGCTTAATCTCTTAATTAGTATTAAGTAATTAAGCTTTATTAAGCATTCTAGGTATCATTAGGTAGCTGGAGACTAGCTCTAGCCACTCACAAAAAGAAAAACACAAAAAAATCATCAAGAAAGGACCCAAAACCTCGGAAATCAAGGGAGGAGGATAGGCGCATTTTCGACTTTGTTTGCCTTCTAAGAAGAGTATGGTCATACGCTTCTCAGAGCCACGCTCGTGTCTTTCTTTGCCACACCTATACCTTCCTGTTGGGAAAATATTCCCAAATCTATTTCATAAATATGAGCAGGGGGCAATTAAGGAGAACAAATTTCATTTACAAGGTATAAAGGGCATTAAAAAGGGGTACAAAAAAGGTACTACTATACGATCAGGAGAATGTTAGTGGGTGGCTATCAGAGGAGAATATTAGTGGGGTGGCTGTCAGAGGACACATCATCTCTACACAATTAAGAGATCTGCCTAACCCAACAAGCATACGGTCGTATCATTCCTAGAGTGCACCCATTCCTTTAGAAGAGTACGCTCGTTCCTTCTGCCCAGCCATGGCTGTGTCCTTCCAAAACACACACCCGTTCTTTCTACCTAGGCCACACAGTCGTGTCTTTCTCAAGCGCACACATGTGTCTTCCTCAAAGTGTATGCCTATGTCCTTCCCAAGCGTAAGCTCGTACCCTCTGCCAAGCACACGTCCGTGTCTTTCACAAGCGTATGCCATGCCTCGATCAGCCATGCACATACTGAATATAAAGGAATGCCGATGCAAAAGAACCCTCTATTCGACAACATAGATCTTCCCGACACTCCCTCACTTATAAGATCAGACCCTTCTTTCAACACAGCGTGGAGCTAAACGGTGTTGGTCTTTGATAGCACTAGTGAGAGTGAGGAGCATCTTAGCATGGAGTGTGCTACCCTTGACTTAAAGACAGGAGGACTAGTGGCCCAGTGCATGGACAAACCACCTACCTTAAAGCAAGACGCAGAGTCCCCCACGCACTCACAAAGAAGTCTCGCTTTGAGACTTCGGAACTTTATCCTAGGAAATGCACAATTAGACAATCTGCATCCCAAGGATAGAGGCATGGAACACTAGACGGAAAGAGAGCCCACACCGCCTCTAGACCATAGACCGAAAATATGGCAGAGCGAAAGTAAACCAACCTAAACTAATCCATCAGTCTAGGGGGCCATGCCAACCACTGGAAGGGCTGGCCCATATCAAGACCATAGGCGAGTCCCTAACCTAGGTCAGGAACCAGCTCTCCAGGTCCCTAAAATGTCCTATCAAAGGGAGAGAGCCTACCCTTCACAATCGTATCAAGCCGTGGCACCAATGTACCAATAGTACCTGCCTCACAGGGTATACACTGGATAGCATATGGGACCTTACGAAGCACAAACCGGTCCTCCCGTGAGACAAGGACCCCCGATGGTATATTATCCACCCGGCCCAGCTCCCCCGCCTATCTTACCCCAACCGACACCAGCTCCAGCCATGGCAAGACTAACTCTTGAAATGTTGAGGATAGCCATGGAAATAGAGAGGGGGTAGCTATCAGAATTGCACTACCAACACCAGCGGTTCTGTCGGCACAAGGGCCGAAGACATGAGCAAAACAAACCAACCAACATCTCTAAGTTGACCACCAAGTTCGATGGAACTGGAGATCCCATACGACACTTAAATGTTTAATTAGATCTGTGAGGCATTCGGCCACGTGGATGACCAAGTCAAGGTGAGTGCCTTCGGCCTCACCTTAGATGGAAAAGCTGGCCAGTGGTTTAGATTCCTAAAGGTAGAGGATAAGGCCACCTTTGAAGCCTTGAAAGAGGACTTCAGAGTTGGATACTCCCACCAAGGGACCCGATGCAGTCTAGTTGAGCAACTGCACAATGTAAAATAGAAGGATGGGGAAACCGTCTGAGACTACATCAATCAGGTGAGGTATCTCTATTCCTGCTTAGTGAAAGAGATAAGTTCTCTAATGAAAGGCTAACCGGGAGATTCCTCAA
>NC_141049.1:56808318-56856264 GCF_041138505.1 Cibotium barometz | reverse complement strand
AAATCAAAAGTAATAAACACATCTCATGTAAAACAAAAAAATATCCATGTAATTGTTAAGATATCGAGCTTGTCTAGTGAGGCGGTGGACACTGATGACCCGCTTGGGGGATAGGCCCCACATCTACACCACTGGCATGGTTGGTGAGATCTTGGGTGATATGCGGCCAGTGGGATGACAGGCTGTGTGTGACAGCCATTCTAGAGACTGTCATAGTTATAACGCTAGCTCATTTAGTTGGGTTCACACTATAGAGAACCCGTGTATGTATTGGTTGAGTATCTTTCATGTTATGTGTACTCTTATCTTGTATATGGTGTTGAGTGTTGAGTGAAGAAGGAGAAGAAGATTTTCAGCCTCTCACCTTGTGTATTCTCTATTAGGGCTTTGTGAGTGTGTGTGTGCTTGCAAGAGCTCAAGCTCTCTTCCCCCCTGCATCTTTTCATGGTATCAGAGCCTGGTTTGTGCTAAGGGCTAAGCTGCAAGCAAGAGAACCACAGGAAGTGGTACGAGGGTAAGAGCTTCAACTACTCCTCCCTATTTGTGTTGGTAACTACACCCTTGTCGGGAGCTCTACAGGAGGCACTGGCAAACGATCTCTGATTGAGGAGCTTTCTTCGAGGGAGTAAAGCTATAGGGCAACTATACTGTCCTAACGGACTATATTTTTTGGGCCGAAAATGCATTTCGGGCACGTTTGGACCTCCGTTTTTCAAAAAGCAGGCGATTTCGAGCACTGCGGGTAAGTCATCGATTCTCTACAGAACTCTGTTTTAAGAACTGCAGGAAGACAGATTGACTGTGCAGACACTGTGGGTGCTACAAAGAGGTCAACAGTTGCCACTGGGTGTATGTATGCACATTGAAGTCACTGGTTGTGACATTTGAGAGTACTACGGTACCGCTGCAGAAAATACAGCAGTTTGTGCAGGAAAAACCAGTGTTGTTTCTGGTAAATTTGTGTATCTGGCAAGATGTCAAATGATGGCATAACCCAGATTGTGGCTGAGAAGCTTGATAAATAACTTCCATGCTTGGAGGTTCAGGTTGACGAATTTCCTGATGGGAAAGGGCTATTGGGACTACATAGAAGGAGAGCATGAAGAGGCACCAGAGATACCGGACATAAATCCGACTGCTGCAGATGTGAAAGAGTTTAAAGACTGGAACCAAGGAGCCAAGAAAGTAATGTATTGGCTCTCCATTAGTATACAGGACACCATGATTGGGCACATTCAGGATGCCAAGTCCCCCAAGGAGATGTGGGACACCTTGGTAAAGCTCTATGAAACAAATACCAAGGCACGTAAGATACAGTTGAAGAATGAACTTCATACTGTGGTGAAAAAGAGCATGTCTATGAATGACTATGCGCTGAAGATAAAGGGTATTGTGGAATCCCTTGCATCTATTGGTGTGTCAGTAGATGATGATGACAAGGTGGAAGTCTATCTACGTGGTCTCGGGCCACAATACAAGGCGTTCAAGATGTCTATTCAGACTTGGGAAAACATTCCCAACTTTACAGATATGGTGTCTATGCTGATTATAGAAGAGAAGAGCTTGGGTGAAGACCAACAGTCACAAACCAAAAACAGTTCGGAGCAATAGGCCTTCTACACAAGTTCAGGAAGAGGACGAGGTAGAGGAGGCCGTGGATGCGGTCAAGGAGGTGGCCGAATAGGTAATCAAAATTATGGCCAGCACAGCAGCAGCAACAACAGTCCCAGAATTCACAACAACAATAACAACAACACGCAGTTGGAAGAGGCAAATTCAGAGGTAGGGGGAGTCAAAGAGGCCATGGAAATCGGCAAAGGCAGAATAATGATGCACGTGAATGCTATTATTGTGGGGTAAGCCTGGACATGTGTAGGCAGAATGTTATAAGAAGCAGGCAGACATGCAAAATGGGAAAGTGCAGCAAAAGAACTATGCATCCTCAAGCAGAAATAATGAGGATAATGAAAGGTTGTTTGTTATGCAGCATGTCGTGAATGCCATGTCTGAAAATGTTGATGCAGCACAAAAAGATGATGTATGGTATGTGGATTCAGGTGCTTCGAACCACATGACAAGTCATGGGGAGTGGTTCAAGGAGATGAAAAACCCGAAAAGACCAGGTTTTGTGGAAACAGGGGATGACACTGCTCATCCAATTACCCATGTTGGAGATGTGCCATTGTCTATGCAGGATGGCAAAGTGAAGTATCTTGCAGATGTACTTCACGTTCCAAACATAACAAAGAATCTGGTTTCAGTTGGCCAAATGATTGAGCAGGGTTTGCAGGTTAGGTTTAACCCTGATGGTTGTTATGTTGAAGACTTTAAAGATAAGTGTAGGTTGGTTGCAAAAGGCAACAGAGTGGGCAGAATGTTTACGTTGAATGTAGACATGCCTGAGATGAGTGCTGCGATGTTTGCAAATGGTTCAGGAATTGTTGCAGACACAGACATTTGGCATAAAAGGATTGGACATGTGAACGTGCAGAGATCGAAGTCTATGCAGACTAAAGGAATTGTGACAGGGCTTCCAAAATTTAAAGTGAAAGGTATGCAGAAAATATGTGAAGCATGCCAATTTGGGAAGCAAACAAAGCATGTGTTTCTACGTAACAGATATGTGAGCAGAAATGCACTAGATGTTATGCATTCAGATGTATGGGGTCCTACGAAGACCATGTCTATGGGAGGCTGCAGGTATTATATGACATTCATTGATGACCACACAAGGAAAGTGTGGGTATATTTCATGAAGGAGAAGAGTGAGGTGTTCACTCACTTCTAGAATTTCAGAGTTTTGGTTGAAAAGCAAATAGGGAAATATGTAAAGTGCCTAAGGTCAGATGGAGGGGGAGAGTACTTCTCCAATGAGTTCTCTGAATTTTTGAAGAAGAATGGTATTCGGAGACAGTTTACATGCAGATACACTCCGCAACAAAATGGAGTTGCTGAGGGGAAAAACAGGCACATTGCTGAGCTTGCGCGGGCATTGATGGAAGAGAAAAATATGCCGCATAGCTATTGGGCTGAGGCTGTTTCTACAGCAGTATACATCATGAACAGGACTCCGACTACAACCATACATGATGTAACTCTAGAGGAGAGGTTTACTAATAGAAAACCTGATTTGTCTCATCTGAAAGTTTTTGGATGCATTGCATATGTGCATGTGCCAGATGAGCTGAGAACTAAGCTGGATCCGAAAGCTGAAAAATGTGTGTTTATTGGATACTCCCTTGAGAAAAAGGGATGCAGGTGTTATAACCCTGCTACACGTGAGTTGAGGGTAAGCAGGGATGTTGTCTTTGATGAGATGAGCAGCTAGTATGCTGCTGAAAAAGAAGCTGTTGGGACTGATGTGAGTGGAAGTGTGGTTGCACAGAATGCAGGTCAGCAATCATAGTCTGTGAGTGGACCAGGAGAGTCCTCATCTAGTGGGTCTGTTGATAGACCATGGAGTGGCAGGCTGCGTCATAATACCAGTCCTGCAAATGTGATTAGTACATCGTGTAAAAGAAAACAGAAAGTGGTTGAGCCCCTTGGTATGCTTGACATTTCTGCAGGGCATTCTCATGTTGATGGAGAGTCTAGTGGCTCAGATGTGAGCCTTGATGAGGAGCTTGGGATCCCAGCTACTATGAGAACACCTGGTGTAAAGAAGGCTATGGAAGCCATGAATGCAAAGTTGCGAAGATCTAGGAGAGTGAAAAATCCTGTGTGCAGAGATTTACCTATGATGGTTATGTGGCACATCACTTTGCATATATGGCAAAGGTTGTGCAGGTTGTTGAGCCCACATGCATTGATGAGGCTGTTGGAAATGTGTGTTGGGAGAAAGCTATGGATGAGGAGATGAATGCACTATATGGAAATGAAACTTGGGACTTAGTGCAATTGCCTGAAGGCAAGAAAGCCATTGGATGCAAGTGGGTGTACAAAGTAAAACATAACAGTGATGGAAGCATAAACAGGTACAAGGCTAGATTGGTAGCCAAAGGATATGCGCAGACATATGGCATTGATTATGAGGAAACTTTCAGCCCAGTTGCCAAGATGGCAACAGTGAGAGTTGTGATAGCAGTGGCTGCGTCAAAGCAATGGTCTTTACATCAGATGGATGTAAAGAATGCATTCTTGCATGGGGATTTGCAAGAAGAGGTGTATATGTTGCAGCCATCTGGTTATGAGGATGTGGGTCACCCCGAGCATGTTTGCAGGTTGAAGAAAGCCTTGTATGGCTTAAAGCAAGCACCAAGAGTATGGTCTGACAAGATTTTTGAATATCTTTGTCACTATTGGCTTTCATGTAGCCAATGCAGATTTCTCGCTGTATGTGAGACATGGTGATAGAGGGGTTGTGCTTGTTGTCATCTATGTAGATGACTTGATCATTACGGGGGACCATGATGCAGAGATCTTTGATGTAAAGATCTTGCTTAGACAGAAGTTTGAGATGAAGGACCTGGGGGAGCTCAGATATTTCTTGGGCATTAAGGTGATTAGGTCACCACATGGTATTGGATTACTGCAGAGACAGTATGGCTTGGACATGTTGTTCAAGTATGGTATGACAGGCTGTAAGCCTATTTTCGTGCCATTAGATCAGAATGGCAAGTTGAGTGCAGATTCAGGAGAGATCTTGGAGGATCCTACTATGTATAGGCACATAGTAGGAAGTTTAATCTACATGACGATCACCAAACCAGATTTGAGCTATGCTGTTGGGTTGGTGAGTTAGTTTATGCAGGTTCCATGGAAACCGCATTTGGATGCAGTGAGACGCATACTGAGGTATGTGAGGTCTACTTTGCATTGTGGACTATTGCAAAGTAGACCTCACATACTGAGGTATGCGAGGTCTACTTTGCATTGTGGACTATTCTATGAGACTGGGACAGAGATATGTATACATGGGTACATAGATGCTGATTGGGCTAGTAGTATCTCAGATAGAAGATCTACCAGTGGATTCATGTTTTCTTTGGGGAGTGCTGTTGTGACTTGGAGCAGTAAGAAGCAGCCTATGGTTGCTCTATCCAGTACTACAGAGGCCGAGTACAGAGGAGCTGCTATGGCAGCATGTGAGGTAGCTTGGTTGAGAAAGCTACTTGCAGATTTGGGTCTATCAGTGGATAGACAAGTTGTCATTTTCTATGACAACATTAGCAGTATACATCAGGAACCCAGTCTTTCATGCTCGCATGAAGCATATAGAGGTCCACTACCATTTCGTCAGAGAGAAGGTCTTGGCAGGAGACCTTGACCTTGTTTATGTCAGCACAGAGGATCAGGTAGCTATCTTCACCAAAGCATTGGGTACAGAGAAGCTCCGTAGATTTAGGGCTTCGCTTGATGTACATGAGATGGAGTTGAGCTCGAGGGGGAGTGTTGAGATATCGAGCTCGTCTAGTGAGGCGGTGGACACTGAGCCTGGGGATAGGCCCCACACCTACACCACTGGCATGGTTGGTGAGATCTTGGGTGATATACGGCCAGTTGGATGACAGGCTATGTATGACAGCCATTCTAGAGACTGGCATAGTTATAGCGCCAGCTCATTTAGTTGGGTTCACACTATAGAGAACCCGTGTATGTATTGGTTGAGTACCTTTCATGTTATGTGTACTCTTATCTTGTATAATGGTGTTGAGTGTTGAGTGAAGAAGGAGAAGAAGATTTTCAGCCTCTCACCTTGTGTATTCTCTATTAGGGTTTTATGAGTGTGTGTGTGCTTGCAAGAGCTCAAGCTCTCTTCCCCCCTGCATCTTTTCAGTAATATAGTTGTATGTTAAAATAGGATAAAGTTAACTCATCTTCTGGATCACATGGAAGATCCATGAGGACATTGTGTGCAAGATATGTGTCTCCCTCATCAATGCAAAGACAATGGCGATGCAAGTCCTTGCATTGGTGTCCCAGCTCTCCACATCTGGCTGAGACATCAATAACAATATCTAGGAACCGTGAAGGTACTGACAAGTAAGACCATTCATTTATATTCAAATAGATCAGTTTTGGACTTACTTGTAAAAATGCTCCGTTCTTTCTTCACCCCCACGTATGTAAGAACAACCACCTTTGTTCATTCAAAGGAGAGTCGATGGCTTGACTCATGTAACATACTGCTTTTGGCATTAAACAGTGTCTTTGATATCTCCTCACCCGCCTCCTGCTCCATCTTTGGGAGTTCATACTTGCCTTGCCAAAAGACCCCCATCAATAAGGTTCACACCTAGAAGAAGCACCACATCATACAAAATTTTGTAGCAATAATACGTGAGAATATGTGATAGAGACAATGCATATATATTAAATAGGTTTAGGCTCTATTGTTTACCTCTTCTCCACACTCCAATAAGTAACCATACTCCACAAGAACTGTGTATGTATGATGTAGAGTGAATCCTCCCTTCTTTGCATGTAGGAATATAGTAGGGAAATGATCTGCCAAGCTGCAAGTCACATACCATCCTTTGTCAGCTATGAAGGATGCAACAAATTGTGTTACTGTGGCAGAGAAGTCCCTAGAGAACACATTCCAATTTGGGCAACCTAGATCTGGCAATAGCTCAACTGCCAGGCCCATGGGAAAGTCAGCCCAAACCAATCGGGCCACCTCTACACACGGAGCACCATGATGTGAGAGGTCCTTAGCATTAACCTTGCCCAAAAAAGCATCAATCCTGTAACTAACAATATGTAATGAAAGTTAATATGATTAATATCCAGCTAAGTTAAGACTAAGTTGTATTTACTGAAGTCCACACATGTATGTTGCCTCAATAAGCATCATGACATCTTCCATAATCACGTCCACATGTGTGAAATAGTGCACATCTACAATATCCACATTTATTCCATGAGTGCCATTTTTTTGCATCAAAATTAAACATGTAGCAAAGTTTAATACCACTTTAGTGTGTTGCTCTTGGTGTCTCTTTGTCTTGTTTTCCTCCCATATGAAAGTCAAGCCCTTTCTTACTTTGAACTTCATGAGAACGAGATGATCTGCCATCTGTGGAGGTCTTTTCTTTGTCGTCGAGCCCTCCTCCATTGGAGGTTGTGGATCTTCTTCCATTGGAGTTTGTGGACCATCATCTTCTAAGTTTTCATCTCTCTCTTGATCATCTAATGCTTCTTGATAAGCCTCATAAGCTTCAACCATATGATTAAATAAATGAACATGAGATTTACAAAAAGACATTTATTGTAATGCATTATAATATGTTACAAGAACACAATACCTGTCCATAACTCATGCTCACTTGTATGTATATATCCAAGTGGATAATCCAACCACCAAGGAAATACATTAAGCTCCCATCAACTATGTTCCTCTCTCTCCATGTGGAAGGGTACATACACTCCTCACTATCCATATATGTCCATGGCCTAATAGCTTCGGTGGTGCTTACAAACACCAATTGTCTACACAAGTGACGTATCCATGTGTAGATGTATCCATCTGTCCAAGAGTTTTAAGTACAAGCTTCATGAATATGTATATACATGTATAAAGCAAAAATATAATAGAGTTCAAGGCTTAAGTATTACCTATACATAAGACGTTTGGAAGATTCCTCCATTTGTGGTTGCTTCTGTAGCTCCAATGTTGCCTTCATGTCCAACCAAAGATTTGGGAAGGCCTCTGTATCATGCAAGTCCCTCTACTCTTTTAAAAAAGCCTCAAAACCAACTGGGAGATCCAATCCAAGTGCTTGCAGTTGTTGAACTATGGTCTTTCCTTGATCAAGCATGTACTCCCAATAAGTCTCCTTCCTCACATGTAATTGTATCTTCTTTGTATCACCAAACTTTGTAGATGCTGCAGGATCCCTTACTGTTGTTGTCATCATCATGTGAGTAAAAATTCTTTTTTCTTACCCACATGTAGAAATAATTCAACACTTTGATTACATTCTCTAAACATGTGTAAATACAAAGAATAAATTATGTATTCATTACCTCTCTAGACTCAATCGAGAGATGCATAGCACATACAATTTTTCCTTGGTGAGTGATACAAGACCTTTCTTACTCCAATCATAGCTATAAAGCAATTGAAAAAAACCATCCATTTCCAGGGTTAGCAACATGATGGAGCATCTTATATGCACAATCCCGAAAGTTAGTGTCCACAACCCTAATACCTTCATGTATTGTTGATTATATTCATGTGGTGAGGGTACTTCTTTATCCAAAGAGGCCGTAGCTTTCTTAACAGCATGCGTAAAGTCAACCTGCATTCATGAGGGAATAACAAGAAAACATCCCAAACAATAAGATTTTATAATTATTTTTCAAATCACACAAAGAACATCATTCTTGGCATAATATTGTATGTCTTACCTTCCACACAAGTTGTGATAAAACACTAGCCAGGGCGGTGTACCATGGATTGTTAATCCTCTTTTCAACCGCCATGTCTACTTCAACCCATATTCTATCCTCTTCAACCAAGAGCTCAAGAAGATAAGACTTATCTGCTAGGCCAAACTTTTGAAACAAGAAAACTTCATGATGCGACAAAGTTGGAACAAATTCTAGCAAGTCTACGATCCACATTTCATTATATTAAAAAAACCTTCACTTAACTCAACAAAGAAAATGCATGTATATAACTTACTCATTGGTGGATTTTAAAGCAAGTAGTAGTTGCCCCTCTTTTCATTTGTCCACCTCAATGAACTGGCACCTTACCCTCACATGATGATGATAATAGTGCTCATAAGCTACATGTAATGACAAAATCCCAAAGTCTTAATGAGTTTAAAAAATAAGAATTAAAGAATTGGAAGGGCAAAGTGTTTTACCTTCATGAATCCAAGCAAACCATGCCTTAAGCCTATGATTCCCATCCCACACAAGAAATTTCATGCCCTTTAGATCCTCCCACTCACCATCCAACTCACTTTCAAATTGATCATGCACTAGATTCCATGTCGGTCCCCACTCTAGCCAATCAAGGTCTGTGTGACGACATGAAGAAATTCACCACTCCCAGGCCTTCGCATAGAGACTAAGAATGGTGCTTGTGTAGACACATAGCCATTGGCGTCAAAACCATCATGAAAGTTTGACACCTCACTAGTTGCTATATGAATTGCCTCATTGGGTATAAGCCTGCATGATGGTACAAGAGGTGGCTCTGCCACTCTCCGCACATGGAATTCCCCCAAAACATCTTGCAACAATCCAATATCTATTTCCTTTCCCAGCACTCTCGGATGAGGAGGATCTTTCTCATTCTCCCCCAACCTCCCTGCATTGATCACATGTCTCCCCTTCTGCTTCAACATTCTGCTTCAACAGTAGCATTATCATGACCCTGGGGTCAATCAAGCTCTCCCTCACCAAGAGCACCTGGCTCAATGGTTATAGTAGGCTCGGTCTCTGTCACATTCTCCCTATTGCGAGAGGTGGCCTCCTCGCTCACAATTCTACCTGAAGGGCCACATTGAAGTCCATAGATTTTGCTACCTGCAACTCGCAAAATAAATGCAAAATATGTGCATCATCTAAAAGTAAGTGCCAAGTACCTCTAGCTATAGATCTCTTTCCTCATTGCCCCATGATTCACTCTCCTTCAAGATCAATCGCTCTGCCCCTACAAATCTGAGGAAAATAAAAGTAAGAAAATATAATGTGTAGTTCAGTAGTTCATATAAAATCAATAGAACGATCTAAATAATCATGAATTTATTGGTGAAAAGCAACATGGATTTTCTACTAGAGCTTTTTGAGAAATCAATGTGGAGGTATATATTTGTGGCAAATCGTATATAGCCCCACCACCCCTTACGACACAGAGAGTCTCAGATCTCAGATTGTATATACTTACAAAGGAACACAGTGCCAGCAACATCACTTTATGTATTGTGATAGCCACTTGAAACCATCACCGTACACCATCTTCCTAACAATACTGCACATGAAAACTTCAATAGGTCGGATATTCGTGTCACCAAGATTTACCTTCCCTTTGCCTGTTGTGTAATTAGAAAGCCCCAAGTAATACCTCAACTCACCCTCTGAAGCCTCTGAAGCTGCAATAGGTATATCTTGTTCCCTAATATAAGAGAGGCACATTAGCTAAAGAATCATTTGAAAGGAGACCATCAGGTTCTTTCTTGGATTCAACAAATCTCTCTTTGTCAGTAGAGCCAGATGTATGTAGCAGTATGTGAAAGTCTGGGATAAGACCATCTTATTCCTTTTATAGAGGATTTTATTCATTTTTCCTAGATGGCATAATAGGGAGTTTCAAATTGTTAAGGTGTGTATGGCTGGTATCATGGTGGTATGGGATGCTAGTGATCCCTCACATATATTATCTTATGGGATAATTTGGGCTCAAGATTGTTGCTTTTCTTACATCACTTAGCATGTTGACCTCAACATTCAAAGACAATCTCATTTTCTAAATTCAGTAGAAGTTATAGTGTGGGCATTCTCTAAATAAACTTCTTTTATCTATAGCCTGCATGTATTGATGAGTGTAATCTCGTCGGCATATTCATTTGTTGAAATCTTTTTCTTTAGAGTTCAATGAGTTTATCTTGTTGTGTTCAGATTAAGGAAATTTGGATTTTTCCTTTGTTAGCATTTCTTTCTCTAGTTCTATACTTTAGGTGATTTATACAGTCAACCTGATGGTTTACAGATGGATATATGTGACTCATCGTCGAGACACTGATGACTCTCTATGTTGATATGGGTAACTTGGGACGTCGATTATTCCATGTGCAGATGTGGGTACGTGTCGGGGTGCCAATGAATCCTTGGTTTCTGCTGTTATAATGCCATGTTTTCCTGCTTTATTCCGAATGGTTTACAACAACAACAAGGAAATTACTTTGAGTATGAATTCCTCTGATCATCCGCCGCAGTCTGATGATGGGAAAACAGAGTGTGGATAGCTTTGTGCATATGTCTCTAGAAAAAAATCAAATTGGAAAAAATATCTTCCAATGATCGAATTTACCTTTAATAGTTTTAAATATACGGCTATTGGTTTTAGTCCGTGCATACTTATGTATGGATGTCAACACAGGGCACCTATTGATGTCGGTCTTAAGGACATCGAGCTTGATGCATCGAGGGATTTCTTACGTGATATGCAGGAAATGCTGACCGGTTTATTAGTTTTAGTCCGTGCATACTTATGTATGGGTGTCAACACAGGGCACCTATTGATGTCGGTCTTAAGGACCTTGAGCTTGATGCATCGAGGGATTTCTTACGTGATATGCAGGAAATGCTGACCGAAGCTCAGGATTCTATCAGGAGTGCTCAGGATTCTATCAGGAGTGCTCAGGATAGGGCACGGTTTTATATTGATAGGGAACACTCATCTCGATCTTTTGAACCAGGAGCGTTGGTTTATTTTAATGTTCCTAAAGATTCTTAGACTTTGTCAATAGGAAAATGCTCGAATTTATCTCCTAGATATTGTGGTCCATTTTGCTTTATACATCGGATTGGCATGGTTGCATTTGAACTTAAACTACCTCCACATGTTAGAGTTCATCTAGTCTTTCATATCAATAGATTGAAAGGGAAACTGGGAGGTGAGGATAACATAGTTACTCCTCAAAGAACTCATTGAAGTCGAAGAATTATCCTATGTTCCACATGAACCTGATAAGGTACATGAATTCAAGGAAAGGAAACTTTGTAGTTGACTAATCCCTGAGGTTAAAATTAGGTGGAAAGATAGGGAAATAAAGGATTCGACTTGGGAGTCGGTTGATATTGTTCAGTGCGATTTTTCTTCTTTTCATTGCAAGAGTGCAATGTTTTGAGAGAGGGGAAGTATGTTATATGCACATTATGTGTGCATATACTAGGAGGCTAACCCACATTAGGCTTGTGAACATGGGAGCATGGGAACAAGCTGTAGTGGAGCATGGGTTAGGACTAACCTTAAGGGTTAAGGTTAGCATCAAGCATCCAAGGGTCACACATGGGAAATGGAGAGTCAAGAATCACTTGAGGGCCCTCCTATATAATAGGGAGGCTTGGGGGCTTGGAGGCCAAGGCTATGTTATCTTGAGGCTTAGGCTATGGTCTCTTGATGTTAGCTTGAGGCTAGGTTATTATGTTATGCTCTCTCTTGTGTGTAGAAGATCATAACTACTCACCTACCATTTCACACTATAGCTACATGCTGTTGGATTGGAGTTATACCTTTTGATGGTATGGTACATCAAGGTAGAGGTATGATGTATTTTATTTATAATTCATATGTCCATCCCTTGGGCTCGGGGGTGGCGGGTGGATGAGTTTATGCCTGATTTATGCATGTTTATGCATAACAATTATCTAGAGAGATCTTAGAGTTTTAACACCAAGCAAGTGAGAGTCTTAGATACTAAGTCCCTAATGAAGACTAGCTCTTGAGGCATCCCAAGATTTGTCTTTTTGGTTTCTTTCATTTTCCCATTCTTAACCAACCTTTTCCTCTTGTGCTTCTTCTTCTTCTTCTTCTTAGATTCTTCTACCGAGGCCACAGATCATTGGTCGAGAAATGTTGGTTTTGGGCTTGTAGCCGGGTGGTGTTAACATTCAAAGGTGTGTGATCTGCCTTTTAGTTTGATTGCTAACCCCAATCATGTTTAGGGGTGTGATGATGGGTCCTGTCTCTGGACTTGAACCACAATCTTATTGGGGAAGTCCTTAATCCAAAGATCTATGTCACAATAGTTACAAGTGTCCGGTGGGCATGTTTGAGAGCACCGCCTCGCTTGGTTGAATTGCGGAAACTTCAAAGGGCATTTCAAAATGCAATGGGGACCTTGATTGTGGGGTAACATTGAAGAGGAATTCTTCTAGTTGTGTTGTAAATGTCCCATCTCCTTCCCACTGCACAAGTTGGTAACTGGCTTGACTCCCCCTCTCCCATCCACTACATAATAGTCCAAATGAAGCTTTGTGGGTTCCTCCAAGAGGTGGGGGTGGGTTTGAAATCCACCTTATATTCTTGATAATCAATAGGCTCCTCAAAGCTTACTTGATTAAGAGGTGTTACCCTTGGTGGAGGTGGTTGTTGGCGGTCCCAAGATTGGTGGAGGTAATGGCACATTGGGTGCATGGTGCATGCCCTTTGATAGAAGTTGTTGCATGGGATGTTTAACCATTGCTTGATTTGTTATAGGATTGAGGTTTAGCATTTGTTGTGGTGCCAACAATGCTAGTTGTTCTCTTGTTGTATTGTCAATAGACTGTAGGCATGTTCGGAAATCTTGGTCTTCGTGAGGACCATAGCACCCACAAAAGTTACAATTACCCTTGTATTAAACAAGCTCTTAAAATTAGACATTCACTAGTATTATGTCCCTGATGAAAATGGAACACCATGTAGCCATCTCCTTGGGTACATTTTCGCATTGTCCAAAGCTTTGATAGCCTTTAGTTCCTGTTGGAGGTCTTTTGAGAAGTTACTCCAAGTCATTTCCGCTAAAGAATTAACTTTAGCTATAGGTTTGTAGTGGTGGTGCTATGATCGCTCATTGCTACGGATGTAACAGACTTAGAATCTGAAGCTCTTACTCTCTTTATCATCAAGTTATCCTCAAGTTGGATGGATTAGTTGTGATGGCCTCCTAGGTGGTGATACCTCTAATGACCAAACCATTATGGATATGTTCATGTTTAAGCACGTGGATAAATCAGTCAAGTAGTTGATTGTTGGATACCTCTAATGACCAAACCATTATGGATATGTTCATGTTTAAGCACGTGGATAAATAAGTCAAGTAGTTGATTATTGGAAAAGCACTCATATAGAGCACAATGAGAGTTCAAATTCTTAAGAAAACTTATAAAATCTCACCTAATCTTCTTCTCTCTCAGATTTATGCAACTGTGAAGCCACACTCCGTAAAGTTCCCTCATGAGACAGAACTACTTTAGGAATAATGTTTGAAGCCCAGTAAAGTTTAGACATTTTTCAACTCTCAGAGTTGGATACCAATCACTAGCCTTGCTATATAGTGTAAGGCTAAATGCGTTGGTCTTTGCAATCTCATTCCTCTAACCTAAGGCCTCACAAACTTGATCAAAGACTTTTTGGTGTCTTCACGATCACCCTCTCCATTGAACTTGTGCATAAGCTTTGTGATTTTTGCAACCTTTCCAGAGCTACTTCGTATGTTATCTCTCATGACTATACACCCTTGTACCTTAACGTTGTGAGAGAAATCCCAAGCCCAATCCAAACATGGTGTATAGGTATATGTAATGTACATAAGATGGTGTGAAGTGGATCCTAGGTGATAAAAGCGACGCGTGGCAGCCTAGTGGAAATGTGCAGTCGTCTCATGAAAGAAAAAGGAAAGAGTATGGGTAATCTAGGGAGTTGGGCACGGTGCAACATTTTGGAAGGAAATAAGGCAGCCAACAGGTTCATAAAGTATGGATAGTTTTGAAAGAAGAAAGAGACAGAGGAGCGGGGACTACAGGGGAGAGGTTGCCTCTGCAGGTCAATTTTCTTTGTTGAAGTTTGCAGGGCAAAGAACTTGTAGATTTTAAAGGTTGCACAGAGAAGGCTAGTACAGTGTGAGTAGGTTTGTTTGATTCAAATCAAAGGGTGTGCTAAGGACGAGAGAATCAGCTAGGATGTGGTTGCCCTAGGATCTCTGTGTGGCATCTCGATTAGAGACTTGGATGAGTCTAAAACTAGCTCAATTGTAGCTATTGTCTGTCAGGTGAAGACTGGTTTGTGTGTTTGAAGAAGACAAGCAGATTGTGGCTGCAGATTTTGTGAAGCTTGAAGTTGTGGGTATGAAAACTATGCTTTGAAGAGCTATTTCTAGGGTCTACCTGTAGAGGCTCCCTAAGTTTTTTGGTGTTTTCTTCTTGTATGTTTGAGCCCATGTCTTAGGGATGTTGATGCACTCATGTATTTTTTAATCTATTTGAAGGTCAGAGAGTTGGATTGAATCTATTATGAGCGGATGCAAAGTTTTTTGATTTGATGTTTTGGTTGTCATGAATGAGTTGATTTGATTGAGTTCATGGAGATGAAACATTTGTGTGTGTCAGTCTGATGTCTGGGGAGTTGATGCTAAGTTATAAAGTCAAGTAAGGTTAATTGAGCATCAAATGTAATTAGTTGAGGTGTAGAGGACTAGGATTGGCTTATCTGGGTTGAAGGGAAGTGGTTATAAGTCAGGTCTAATAGTCAGGGGACCGTCAGTAGTCAGATAGACTATTTAGAGGGATGAATGGTGATTTAGAGTCAGCAAGCTGGTGATTTAGATTCAGCTGAGTCAATTGTAATCAGCTGAGAGTCCATAGTGTTGGATCCTTGCAAGGTTTGAGTGTTTTGAGGGTCTAAAAGTGCCAGAGGACATAGAGGAGAGGAAGTCTAATCTAGCTGAATTGTGAGACCCCGGCCGCCTCTGTGATGCCCCCTCCGGGGCACTGGCGGCGGCAGAAGCAGTGTCAGCCTCTCACGCAGGGGGCAGGGCTTCCCACTTGGGGCCTTGCCCGTGGATATCCGGACAAGAGACTAGTCCGGCGATTCCTCCGAAACCAAGCCTGGAAAAACTTCCCTTGCCCGGAAGGCACGAGCAATTCCACTAGGAAAATCATCTAATGGAAATTTTACCCAACGAGTCAAGGCCCTAACTAGCTTATCTAATCTAACCGAACCAGTAGGTCACATAGCTAGATCAAGGAAGAGACTTGCACTTGGTTCATAGAAATTACCGCTTTTTTCCCCTTAAGCAAGGCACAGCTTCTGCTGAATTCTTTCCCACACAGAACAAGGGTCTTCCTGGGACTTATTTCAGCTAGCGTAACTTAGTCGTATCTATCTATATCGCAAGAATCCACCGATCCAGCGCCTAACCCCAATCAGCTTAGCCAACCGCCCCACCAACCACAGTATTGGTGGGATCCCTTATATAAAAATTTAGTTATGTTTTGTCCCGGGTACCAGAGGGAAAAGAGTTCCTAGGCCCCCTAGCTGACGCTTCAAGCAAAATTCAAGGTAGTCACACCACTTACACACCCAATATGAAATTACCTTTTTCATAGATTCGGCTGTGAAAACAATATGAAATTAACTTTTTCACATATTCGGCTGTCTTTAAAACAATCTTTTAATGAAACCATAGTAATACTGATCATAATCCTCCAAAATATCCAGTCCATTGTTTTACAAAAAATATCATCCGGACTCTCCGTCGTTAAGACCAGCTAGTCAACTAACGAAACTCAGGGACCGCTTCGTCGGTCCTCGCCTATCGTATCAAAAGTGCACCATTTTAACCATATCGAGGTTGGTCAAGACCTCAGTAGGGTTTGCCAGCTAGTCAACTAACGAAACTCAGGGACCGCTTCGTCGGTCCTCGCCCATCGTACCAAAAGTGCACCATTTTAACCATATCGAGGTTGGTCAAGACCTCAGTAGGGTTTGCCAGCGAGCAACGTTCTTTGACGACTCCCCGCCAGCTGTTGCACAACAAATCTCTCCTTAGTTAAATCATAAGCCAAATGCTTCCTCTAGCATTCTGGCGTAAAACAGTCCTTTTTAAAACAGAGTTTCTATGCAAGTAAGAATTTCTCGATTTGAGTTTGATTCCAAAACGTTTTTCTCATAATCCAGATTTTCTTAATGAAAATCATGAGTCTTGCATCAGGGTAATCTACCCATCAATTTTACTGAATTTCAAACTCATTTCGGTCTAAGTAAAATTTCTTCAATTCAGTCGTCTCGGTAGTCTATTCTTCGTATTATCGAAGATTTGGAATTGGTCCTCATGAGGTTTTGCTTGATTCGGATTAGAGAGATGGGAAAGTAATTTATTGGCCCACCATTCTCAAGTGATCTTGGTCCAATCATGAATTATTCGGTTTACTTCTAACTTTGATTCCTAAAGATTTTTCTTCTAATTAACGGTGACTTCCAACCATAAGGGAAAATCCAATTTTATAAAAATTCATTCTATTTGACCACAATAGATTTAAAAATAGTTCTATTTGAGAATAATGAAATTTTATAAAAATAACTCTTTTTTTAAATAATCCAATTATGAATATGCATCATTTTACTAATTAATCTACATAAAAATATCTTAAAATATCCTTTTCATCAATTTGTTCTTCAACATTAGGATACCATAATTTCCTATGTGAAATCATGGTGAAAACTTCTCTTTTACATCTACATTAATTTATGCATTTTTCTACTTAAAATAAAATTAAAATTCCTCTTTTAAATAAATAAAAATATCCATATTTTGGAATATGCCAAAAATTCCTCTTTTAACATTTAAATGTTTGAATCTAGAATATCACGGAAATTCCTTTGTTTGCATCTAAAATTTTATGCATGAAAATAAATATATCAAAAATTTCTCTTTTCTCTAATTAAATAAATATGCATAAATACTATAAAAGTATTTTCCATAAATATGATAAAAAACATTCTTTTAACATAAAATATCTATACCTAGAATATGATAGGAATTCCTCTTTTTGCTTTATTAAAATTATGCATAAAAATAAGATTTATCTTTTTTTGCTGGGAAATTTTGCCATAGCTTCGCTGCAATTACTGAGAATATTCAATTTTCTCTTTAAAATGAAAACTTGTAATGAAAATATGATAGAAACTCCTCTTTTAGACTAAAATTAAATTATGCATACATAGCATAATTATAACCATAATTATAATTAATTCTCTTGATTAAACTAAAATAACCATTCCTCATTTCTAAAAATGTTAACATAACCTTCTTTCAATTTAGGATGAGTTAATATGATTTTTCTATATTATAAACAAGTTTAAAAGAATTAATCATTCTTTTTTCTAGATTAAAAATCATAAAAATAACTAATCTCTTTCTCTAGCTTGTCAAGCCCAGAGTTTGGATTAAGATAAAGAGATTATGATTAAGAATCATTCTTCTACCAAGGATCTAGCCATAAAGATGATTAATCTTTTCAAGAGAGAGATTTTCTTAAAAAAATATTATAATTAAGCATAAAGATTAGCATTAATCTAATTAATCACTATGAATCTTTGGAAAGCTTGATTTGAAGAAAAAGCCATTGATTAGAAAGCTTCTCAAGCTTTAGAGGGGTTGAGAAGAAGAAAATCATTGAGAGAATTGAAAAAAAATCATTAAATTAGGTTTACCTTTGAATTTGGCTTGATTATTTAGCTAGAAGTGAAGCCCCCAAGCAAGTCCTTGGCCACCAAGAGGGGGAGGGTAATCTCCAAGAGAGGATGGAGAATAGAGAAGCTCCAAATCTCCCAAAGAAAGAGGCAAAATAGAGGGATAATAGAAATATGCTAAATTAAAGATAATACTGGCATGGTATTACTCAAAGATGAAAATACAAAGGATTGAGGGTCTATTTATAGGTGAGGGAGGCCACTAACCAAGTCCAACTAGGTTCTAGAGCCTTCCAACTTCAGTTTGACCCAATTTGGATAAGATTTGGATCAGTTTGGCTCCCTTTTTGATCCAGTTTGCATCAGGAGAGAAGAGAGATGAAATATCTTGATTTTTTTAAATTAAAAAAGCCAAACAATGATGATAAGAAAAGGCATCTACCTCAAGTGGCTTTTCCTCCTTACTGAGGTGTCAAAAATTCATCATTTTACCAAAATATCTCTTTTTAAAAAAAACTAATAAACCTTAATGTTTAACTAATAAACCCTATACTCAGTCAACTCTTCATCTTATGTGAGCATTTACTCATTTTTGGGATATTTTCTTTTATTCTTTGTATTTATCTCATCCCAACACTTGGATTAATCCTATTGGCCCTCTAGAACCTTATTTGGACCTTAATCCTATAAGGTTCCCCCCTTCTAAAATAGGAGAAACACTTAAGATAGTCCACTAAGTCTTAACTTGGAGAAAATTTCCTATTTATCGACACCTTAACCATGTAGAGATTCAAGGATACGATTCATAGGTAAGACCTAGTCCTATCCCGCACAGCAGGGGAAGCGTGATCTTCTAAAAGTCAAATCACCCATAGGGTAATTTATCATAAATTGGGCAACTACTAGACTTGATTTCTAGAGGCAACGCTTTTTTCCTCATCCATGCAAGGCACAGCCGCTGACCTAGTCTTCTAGAATAGAGTTGCCCAAGAACCTAATTATCTAGTGTAGAGCTTTCACTTAATATGTTGGAAAGCTACCAAAGCTACCCGACTAATCAGGTCCACCCGTCTGCCCGTAGGATGGTGCCATCGGGGCATTCCATCCTCCCACTTTCCACCCTACTCATGCGTCAATTTGTTTTCTAATTAATCCTACCACACTGTTTGACATAAATAAACATGTTCCTTAATTAAATCCCTTTTCACAAGGTTTGTTAAGACAGCCTTTTTACACAATACAATCATGCCAAAGACAAGATATATATATATATATAAAGTTTATACATGAATCAATTCCATACAAGCCAAACCGGCTCTCTTATTCTTTTTCTTTATTCTGTCGATGATCTAGAATTCGGCCTTCCAGCCTCTACATGATGCTGGGCAAAACCCTACGAGACCATACACCTCATCGTCGGCCGCTGGCGACGAGGACTCAAGCCTCATCGTCGGCCGCCGCCGCTGGCGACGAGGACTCAAGCCGGCCTGTCGCCCTCTCAGGCTCCATCCCTCGATCCTCCCGCCCCTCAGAGGGATGTCTGCACACTAGGGTGGGCTTATTTACCGCACTAGCATGGGCCCTCAGAACTAGGCAGCATCATAACCTCTCGCCTCAATCGGTGAACCTTATTCTTCCAATGGTATGAGGGATACCTTGGGCCATTCCCGGGCTTTGTTAATGACGCCGCCCGGCTACACAAGCACGAAACGGAGTTAGCATTGAAGCCAGGAAAAACTTGCACTCTTTAAAGATAACAATTTCAATGCAAATTATTGAATACAGCATTACACAATTCGTAACTTCATACAAATTTATGTCATTATTTTTAAAAGGAAAAGATGCACATTTATTAGCACTAATATAGAAAAAAAACTCTTCTTTAAAATTTAACCAAGCTAACCTGGCCACCATTTCCTTGAGGATCTTGAAGAGGGAGGGTTGGAGCCGCATTCGGGAGCATCTTCCCTAATCTCGTTGTTGCGTGCTCCTCTCGAGGTAACATTTTGACGTTTTCGGGATGGGGCCATCTTGGACGTCGACTTGTAGGGCTCGCTGCCGCGGTCGAAATGCTTCAGGCGGATCTCAATTCTGAGATTGTTTGCTCATCGTATGAGCAAAAGACTATAGCGCATGACCCCTTTCTTAAGGCAAAAATCCCTTATTAAAGTCTACGCAAAAGGGGGGGGGAATTGTGAGATGTCCTTAAGACAAAAACGTTTTGCAAAAGGGGAGAAGGGCTGAGGACTGCTGTAAGTCTATTCACAGGGGGGGAAAGAAGAGTTAAGGACACTGCCTCCTAGCAAGAGGGGGATGGAGGAAAATTGGCTTATGTGAAAAGAGGCAAATGAGGGGGTGTGAGAGGGGCAGCTGCAAGGGGTGGCTGTACTATAGCAAGTACACTGCACAGGGACGGACGGCGGTATGGATGGCGGTACGAGAGGGCATACGCAGCACAGAGATACGTGTTGCCTGTGTGGAGCACCCCGGGGGTTTATATAGCTGAAGGGTTTGGGTACGGGCACTACGCAAAGCAAGGATAAAAGGACGGTGTACCATAAAAGGCTATGGATCAGTGGCTTGCATGGGTCTAAGGGAAGGTACGGTGTCAATTGTCAAGGAAAGGGGTGGTACGCATGTACCTTATCTGGTCTGGGGCAGCATGGGTGTCCACGTAGGGGTACGTGTGGACCACACAGTGGGGGCGACCGTCCTTTGGTTCTTGTACGGCCATCGTACGGGCGCCCTAGTAAGTGTGTACGACTCAAATTTTGGAGCGAGATCCCCAAATTTGAGGCGCCCGTCTCGATTTGCGTGTCGGACCGGGGGGCAAAATTTTGTTTTTGTCCGAGAGATTCTCCTGGTCGTTGGGGTTCAGACCGTTCGTCAATCGGACGCCCGGTCGTGTATTTATTAAGGTTTAAAGGTCGTCGCTTTTTAACTAAAATGATTGAAATTTGCGTATAAGCTTGATCCGATGTCCGTTTTGGATGCTCTAAAATCCTATATTAGGGTAAAATCACGCGTAGATTCCAAATTTGGGCTCAGAATTTGAAGATTCTAAGTAGAAATGACTCAAATAATGAAATCATTAATTTTTATACCATAAAAACTCATAAATTTATCTATTACATGAACATTTCTTTATTAGTGAAGATGGGTATGTTACAAATCCAAAAATTTCTGAAAATGTGGACCCTTAGGCTAAGGCCTTTAATACACATATTTAATTAATTCCTAATACACATTGAAAAGTTTATTTTGAATTTTTGTTTCAGGGGAATTCATCTTAGATATTAGGAGAAATTTTGTATCCAAAAATATCTCAATTTTGAATTATCTCTCTCTAGAATATTTTCTCTCTCTAGGTCAAAACAACAAGGGAAAATAATATTTTCTTGCATTTTGAAATAGGGGATGATTACAGGGGATTGAGGTAAAAGCTTATACATTATTCATGGTGGCTGAGGAGGAATCTTACATGAATCAGTTGGGTCTATTTCAGTCAGCTAAGTCCATTTTAGTCAATTTAGTCTGACAGTTAAGGTCAGTTGGTAATAATCAACTGCTCTAAGTCTTGGGTTTTTTGTTTTGGTTCATGGTATTTTTTGAGGTTTTTGAGAGTGTAGTGGTATTAGAGGACACTAAGGTTGGTGCGTTGTGAGTTGGGTCTAAAACAGCATAATCAACTGGGTTAGCTATTTCAAGTTGGTGGTTAGCAAGAGGTCACCAGGGGAGAGCTAATAGGATTGGTGAAGTTCTAAAGCAAGCAATTTGAAGTTTATTGATACTGGAGGACTTTTTGGAGCTTGGAGGACAGTTTAAGAGCTTGGTGGACATATATCTAACTAGAATCAGCAGAGCAGGCATCCGACTCAAGATACCATCAGCAAAATTGATTAGCTAAGTGTTAGCCAGGAGCTTTTTCAGGTCAGAAGGAGATCGACAGAGTGTTGGAGTCAGCGTTAACCTTCTGAATCGTTTTACAGTTAGTTGTTTGTTAGTTGGGAAGCATTTAGGTCAGCAAACTACCAGGAGGTCAATTGTGGCATATAGGTTAAGGATCAGAGGATAATAAAAGAGCCAAGAGGACTCATATTGGATTGGGGTTAGTGTCAACCTTTTGAATGAGTTTACAGTCAGCTGTTTGTCAGGTGGGAAGGATTGAGGTCAACAGACTGTTAGAGGAGGTCAGCTGTGGTATATAGGTTAAAGATTAGAGGTGTTAGAAGTTATATCTGACTTGGGAGGACTGCTGGAGGAATAAGCTAAGTCATATTGGGGTGTGTGTAGGTGTCTGAATATGTCAGTTGAAGGATTGAGGATAGGCGCAGAGTTGATTGGTGCCCTTGGAGCTGGAATTTTACAGTCCCATAATTATGATCCCTTTACATTTTCTTCTTGAGTGTGTGCTAGTGATGTTATAGAGGCTATCACCTAGAATCCTCACATGCTTTGGTGCCCCCAATTAGGATTAGAAGGTTCTTATTTAGGGCTTTAATCAGCAGTAGTAGCAGATCAAGTACCAATGGCTGGTTTTACATATGATGTGTTTAGAGGTGACAAGGGAGAGGATGTCATTGTGTTCCTTAGGAGAATTGAGTTGGCGGCTTTGAGGAACAACAGAGATAAGGATGCCTACAACTTGAAGATGGTGAGTCTGTTGTTAGAAGATGCAGCC
This sequence comes from Cibotium barometz, assembly GCF_041138505.1. NCBI lineage: Eukaryota > Viridiplantae > Streptophyta > Polypodiopsida > Cyatheales > Cibotiaceae > Cibotium > Cibotium barometz. Next base: position 56,833,450 of record NC_141049.1, on the reverse strand, counting down.
AGGGAGTGGTTTGAGTATGAAGCCATAGATGCTAAGAGGAAGCTGGGATGGATTGAGAGAAGCCCTAAGAAAAAGGGAAGGTAGCTAGTCTTAAGGACTTGTGGAGAAAGCTGGGCACAGGTTGATGAACTGAGGAGAAAATGAGGAAGTGTCAGATTTTGTGGGTAGTTTTAAAGTTGCATGGAGGAAGATACTCAAGACCTTGGGGGAGAACTAGGTTCCTCGTCGTGACTTTCTGAATAAGGACAAGTTTATTAAAGTGCTACATGGGAGGATCAAGGAGAAGGTGGAGGTGAAAGACCCACACACATTTGTAGAAGCTGTGAAAGACTACCATCTACCAAGAGAGGAAGATGAGATAGAGAGCTTTCTTGTGTATGCCACCCACTATTCCAAGTAGAGTTGATATATTTTATTTGTTTGATGTGTGTCATGCTAGTACCAGTGTGCATGTTGTGGATCCCTGTGTGAGTGATGTGTCAGTGGATGAAAAAGAAATGGATCAGTGTGTTTGTGAAGGTATAGAGAGTGCAAGTTATGTGGCTATGGACCTAGAGTTGGAGGTAGGATATGCTGGCAAAGCGATGGAGGATTGCTTAGAGGCTGATGAGTCTACTTTGGAGGGATAGGTGGTCCCTAGTGTGCTAGAGATATCATAGGAACCTAAGTTGAGAATTGCTTTAACAGAGGATGCCAGAGTAGTGTTTACAGGTTTGTTTTGTGATGTGGTAGAGTGTGAGGTAGAGAGTTTGTCAAAATTGCCTTTGTATGATGACACAGGTGATGATGACATATGTGATAACGATGCTAGCATTCTAGCATGAGGTTGCCTTTGCCTTTGTATGATGACAAAGGTGATGATGATTACATATGTGATAATGATGATTACATATGTGATAATGATGCTAGCATGAATCAAGAGTCGTATGTATGAATATATGGATAGTGGTGTGAATAATGATGTGTATGCTTTGTTGGATGACACATTGGAGGGTGTCTTTGCTTTTTTTGAAGAATCTATGGATCTAGATGATATTGAGTAGGTTGATGCCCATGTGGATACTAGAGTGTGTATCAGAGATGATGTTGAGTAGGTTGATGCCCATGTGGATACTAGAGTGTGTATCAGAGATGATGAGCTTTTAGATGCTATGAGTGGATTGTGGAATGAGGAAGTTGAGAATATTAACCAAGAGATGCAGTAGGTTGTTGATTTGTGCTATTTGCATGATAGTATTTAGGTTGTTGTACTGGAATTTGGTTTGATGATGTCAAGGATAGAGATGTGTGTGCAAGCTGTGTGTGCAAGCATGAAAGATGATGTGGAGGATATAGATGTGTGTGTAGGCATGAAAGATTTTTGGAATCATGCAAGTATAGTCTTTAGGCTGTATGTATAACAAGAATATATGGTATTTGATCTAGGTGGGTGGATCAATTCTGTTCGATGGCTTTGTGTAAGATTCCTCCCTCCAGCTTTTGAGGTGTATAGGTGTAAGAACCTTCCCTTCTGATCTTATAATTATTCCCTCTCTGAAATAAAAGAAAGATCCTATTTTACCCTGTTTTGGCCTGGAGAGAGAAAATGTCTAGAGGGAGGTAATTCAAAATTGAGATATTTTTGGATATAAAAATCCTCCTAGTGTCTAAAATGGTTTCCCCTAAAACAGACTTTCAAAAAGAACTTTCCATTGTGCAATTGGAATTAATTGAAAATAGGTATAAAGGACCTTAGCCTAAGAGTCTAGATTTTTAGAAATTTTTGGATTATGGTCCAATTAAGGTTCCTATGGACCAATAAGATCATTCCAAATGTAGGGAGGAGATAAATTGAAGAATAAAAGAAAAACCCCCCAAAAATGAGTAAATGCTCACATAAGATGAAGAGTGGACTAAGAACCAAAGAAAAGAATTAAAAAACTGAATTTTGACACCTCAGAGTGGGGATCTCCCCTAATGAAGTAGGCACCTTTTTCTCATCATTACCCCCAATTTCAAATCAATAAAATGAGATATTTTCATCTCTGCTCTCTCCTATTTCAAAACTAGATCCAAAAAGTAAGCTGAACTGACCCAAAAATGGTCAAAATTTGACCAAACTGATCTGGAAAATTCTAGAATCAGTTTGCTTGGTTAGAGGCTCACTTTTTTCCATAAATAGAAGCCTCCCCCTTTGTAAAAGCTTAATGGTGTTTATGCACTGTTACTCTACTCCTGTCGTCCTGAGCCATCTACATTGAATTTTTTAATAATTCAATTGTTTTTGGCCTAATCCTCTCTAAAGTGAATTGGTGGCCACTCTTGCTTCAAAAACGAGAGTAGAACCCTCAATCCCTCAAGCCAAAGGAGAGCTTACAAGCTCCATATAAGTTAATTTTCTTATTTTTTTTATAAATTTTAATGAAAAATCTATGGTTTTCTTGATTTTTATGAATTGCAGATGATTAAATTCAAATGCTATGCCTTTGATGAAAAGGCCACCTCCTTCTCTTCTTTACATTCCAACCTTTCTTAATCCTAGAAAGATTAACTAAGTGATTAATTAAACTCTTCTTATTATTTACTCTCTTGAATTTAGAAAATTGTATAGATTAGAGTTCTATAATTCTAAATTGGGTTAATTAAGTTAATTGTAGAAAGATAAAAATGAGAAATGGTCAGCCATACAAAGGAGATTATGGCAAAATTTTCTAGAATTTTGTGAAAAAGAAAGTTTGTTTTTATGTTATTACAAAAGAGTAATTCCCACCATTTTTGCATCTAAAAGAAATATTCTAATTACTCCATGTACATATTCACCTATGAATATGCATGGATATCAATGATATTATTAAAATTGATTTCTATGCATAGAAAGATGCATAATGGAATTGTTTTTATTACAAAAGTGTTATTCTTATTAAATTTGATTTCTATGCATAGAAAGATGCATAAAGGATTTTTTTATTACAAAAGTGTTATTCTTATTAAATTTGATTTCTATGCATAGAAAGATGCATAATGGAATTTTTTTTATTACAAAAGTGTTATTCTTATTAAATTTGATTTCTATGCATAGAAAGATGCATAAAGGATTTTTTTAAATTACAAAAGTGTTATTCTTATTAAATTTGATTTCTACGCATAGAAAGATGCATAATGGAAATTTTTTTATTATAAAAGTGTTATTCTTATTAAATTTGATTTTTATGCATAGAAAGATGCATAAAGGAATTTTTTTATTATAAAAGTGTTATTCTTATTAAATTTGATTTCTATGCATAGAAAGATGCATAAAGGATTTTTTAAAAGTGTTATTCTTATTAAATTTGATTTTTATGCATAGAAAGATGCATAATGGAATTCTTTATTATAAAAGTGTTATTCTTATTAAAATTGATTTTTATGCATAGAAAGATGCATAAAGGAATTTTTTTTATAAAAGTGTTATTCTTATTAAATTTGATTTCTATGCATAGAAAGATGCAAAAATGATTTTTTTTATTATAAAAGCGTTATTCTTATAAAAATTATTTTTTATGCATAAATAGATGCATAAAGAAATTCTTTTTATTTTAAAAGTATTATTCCTATTAAATTTGATTTTATGCATAAAAAGATTTTTAAAATAAAAGTGTTATTCCCATTGAAGCTGATTTTTATGCATAAATAGATGCATAAAGAATTTTTATATCAAAATTAGAATTCTCTTAAATTCTATGTTTAAATTCTATGAGTATTTGATAAATGAATAATTAAATACTCTAAGAGTGAAATTCTATCGTTTTATATTCACACGGATTGTAAAAAGAAAATTCAGGAAATCTATCGAGATAGAAATATTCAGATAAATGATTAATTCATTCCTCCTTGAATTTGTAATTAATTTAGAAATCAGTTAAGTGAATATTCAAAGAAAGAAAGAAATTCAATAAAATAGTAACTGAATTATCAAACCTTTTCGAGAAAGATAGTTCAGGAAAAACCTTAATTTAGAAATCAGTTAAGTGAATATTCAAAGAAAGAAATTCAAGGAAAGATAGTTCAGGAAAAACCTTATCCGACTCGAACCTTGAATCAGACTATGACCAAGACCAAACTCTTTCATCAGTTTCGAGGAAAGAAGGTGTGACCAGTTTAAAAAAATACACTCAAAACTCCGCCAGATTTGAAACTAAGTTTGAGACCCTTTAAATTGATTTGTGGATCAAGGTTATAGAATTCGAGGAATTCTGGTATGAAATTTGAAATTGCGATCAAGAAGTTTTGGGGATACTGATTCAAGAAATATTCCTTGTATTCAAAAGAAAATCAAACTGAAAATTTGCTTAGAAACCTTGTTTTCTTAAAGGACTGTCTTATGCCATAATGCTGGAGGGAGCATTTGGTATATGTCTTTTTAAGGAAAGTTCGGTTGCAATCAGCTGCTGTTGGCAGGGGAGTGTTCAAAGGATGGCTCACGCTGCAAAGCCTCGTCCTGACCAGCCCTCGGCATGGTTGAAAAATGGTGAGCTTCCGGTACGATGGGCGAGGGCCAACGAAGCGGTCCCTGAGTGAATAGATGGATGGGATGTAATGTGAATAGATGTGATGACATGTGAATCAGATAGATGTGAATAAATGGATGAGATGTGATGTCATGTGAATCGGGATGTAAATGAATGATATGGAATGTGAATGGATGATATGTGATAAAAATGGATGTGAATGTGTATGTGAAGAATGGGTGTAAACGTGTATGTGAAGAATGGATGTGGATGTGTATGTGAAAAATGGATGTGGATGTGTATGTGAAAAATGGATGTGGAAATGTATGTGAAAGAATGGATGTGGATGTGTATGTGAAAGAATGGATGCGGATATGTATGTGAAAGAATGGATGTGGATGTGTATGTGAAAGAATGTATGTGGATGTATGTGAAAGAATGGATGTGGATGTGTATGTGAAAGAATGTGATATGATGTAAAGAGATGTGATGTGATATGAATATATGTGGATGTGAAGTGATAGATATGAATGTATGGATAGATGTGGGTAGTCGTACATGTAAACGATTGGATAGATGTGAGTGAATGAGATGTGATGTGAAACGGGATAGATATGAATGAATGAGATGTGATATGATGTGAATGGATGAGATGTGATGGGATGTGAATCGAGATAGATGTGAATGAATGAGATGTGATGTGAATGGATGAGATGTGATGGGATGTGAATCGGGATAGATGTGAATGAATGAGATGTGAGGTGAAATGGATGTGATGTGATGTGATGTGGATCGGGGTAGATATGAATGGATGAAATGTGAATGAATGTGATGTGAATGAATGTGATGTGATGAGATGTCGATATGGGTAGATGCGAGTGGATGAGATCTGATGAGGATAAATGAGGAAAGATGTGATGAGATGAAAATGATGTGATTGGATGAGAATGGGAATACATATGAAATAGATGTGGATTAAATAATGTGGATTGATGTAGAACAATGTGGAAAGACGAGAGTTCATTATAAGAACTGTACTAATGACCTCTTTTTAAATGACTGTTTTATGTCAAGAATGCTAGGGAAGCATTTTGACCGTCTTGTGAATGAGGTCGTTGGAGACCTAACTGTTAAAGTTGCAAAAGTGGACGGAGAGTCAATGGAGGACGTCTCGCATAGCAAGGTCAGTCTTGACCAGCCTTGGTTCAATTTAAATGGTGAGCTTCTGGTATGGTGGATGAGGGACCGAGGAAGCGACCTATGAGTGAAGCGCTAGGTGACCTGCGAAGGATCCTAGAGGGTGCTGACCATACGGTGCTCAGGCTCTGGGGGGTCGCCAAAGATACCCACACATGTGTCGGGGAAGATATTTGGATCAAGGAGTAAGAGTTGTTTTCTAAATTCGGGCATGGATCTGGTTGATTGACCTTGCTGGTCCTCAACAACGGATGAGTCCATGGCTCTTTTATATGGATCTTTTGGTTGATCTTGCTGATCTTCAATGGAGATTTCATTTTGATTTTTATAACTGAATATATTACTGGGTACTATGAGCTAGGAACTATCAAAAAGGCCCCTGTGAGTGAACAGGTGTGGTGGTGAGTGTTCTGGTTGCCAATGATGCCATAGGTACACTGATGAAGGAAAAATTAGAAATTAGGATTCAACCGAATATTTTGGAGGATAATGATCAATGATACTATTGTTTTATTAAAAGATTATTTTAAAGACAGCTGAATCTGTGAAAAAGGCAATTTCATATTAGGTGTGTAAGTGGTGTGACTAGTTTTAAGTTTGCATGAATATCCGGCTAGGGGGCTTGGGAACTCTTTTCCCTAGTACGCGCGGGACAAAACCTAACTAAATTCTTAAATGGGTCCCATCACCACAGTGGTTGGGCTAACCCACGAGACTGGATGGGTTAGGCTGGACTGATGGATCCCTAAAATGAGACTCAATTCTATTATGGTACGATAGACAAAGTAAATCCCGAATAAAAATTGTTCTATGGAAAAGAATCAACGGCTGTGCCTCTCGATGAGGAAAAAAGGGTTGGTCTCTATGATCCAAGTGCAAGTCTTTTCCTTGATCCGACTATCTAGGTTCGGGCAGATCAGTTCAGTTAGTTAAGGCTCTTGACTACGTTCGAGTAAAATTATCCTCCTGAAGGAATTGCCTGTGCTTTCCGGGCGAGGGAAGTTTTTCCGGGTTCGGTTTTGGAAGAACCGAGGAATTAGTCTCTTGTCTGGATATACGTGGGTGAGGCCATGAGTGAGGGACCTTGCCCCGCGCAAGAAGTGCTACGTCCGCTGCTAGCACCCCAGAATTTGTTGCGCAGAGGGGACAGGGATCTCTCACTTTGGAGGATGGTGTTATACCCTTTTGATCCAAGAGGGTGTTTAAATGCTGGATGGAGCCTTTGTTGTTGTTAATTGAGTTGTATGGAGTGATTTGTGGAAGACAGCAGTTTGAAGCACAAAGGATAAAGTGAAACACTTTCAAAGTGTTTCACCCAAGGGGTTTGGGAAATGTGTGAGAGGATTCTCAAGCCCAATCCAAACATGATGTATAGGTAGATGTACATAAGATGGTGTAAAGTGGATCTAGGTGATAAAGTTATGCGTGGCAACCTAGTGGGAATGCACAGTCGTGTGATGAGGAAAAAGGAAAGCGTATGGGAAATCAAGGGAGTATGGCAACACAACATTTTGGAAGGAAACAAGGAAACCAGCAAGTGCATAAAGTGTGGCCATTTTTGAAGGAAGAAAAAAAGAAGAAGGAGATAGAGGAACGGGGACTGCAGGGGAGAGGTTACCTGCAGGTCAGTTTTCCTTGTTGAAGTTTGCAGGCCGAAGAACTTGTAGATTTTAAAGGTTGCGTAGAGTAGGCCAATATGAAAACATGCAAGGGAGAAGAGAGCTTGAGTTCTTGCAAGCACATAGTAAACTCACACAAATCCTAGAAGAGAACACACAAGGTGAGAAGCTAAAAATTCTTCTTCTTCTTCACACAACAAAAGAGGCCTACCAAGAAGATAAAGTGACTAACACACATAATAGAGTATATACAAGCAGCCATAATGTGAATACGCTAAGTGGAGTGGAGAGGTGTGGACTAGTTGGTGTAGTCTAGCTGTAGAATCTCTGGCAAAGATATGTTGGTGCCAACTACCAAACCCGCCAGTGATGTAAATGTCGAGCGGTCATGCAGGCGCCTCATGAGTGTTAGCTCATGTTGAGCTTGACATCTTAACACTCCCCCTCAAGCTCAACTCCAGCTCATGAACTCCAAGCATATCTCAAAATCTGCGGAGCTTTTCATCTCCCAAGGCCTTCGTGAAGATGTCAGCGACCTGATCCTGTGTGCTCTCATAGGCCAAGTTGATGTCGTCTACCAAGACTCTCTCCTTGATAAAGTGGTAATGTAACTCAATGTGTTTCATCCGCGCATGGAAAACTGGGTTCCTGGCCAATTGTATACTACTACGATTATCATAATATATGATAACCTTTCTCTCCACATGCAACCCCAAATCAGAAGTAGCTTGTGTGACCAAGCTACCTCCCATGCTGCCACCGCAGCTCGTATGTACTCTACCTCTATACTCCACAAGGCAACTGTGGGCTGCTTTTTGCTGTTGCTAAATGTTATAGCAACACTCCCCAATGAAAACATAAATCCACTAGTAGATCTCTTGTCTGAGATGCTACCTACCCAATCTACATCTGTGCACCCATATGGCTCCAACGATACACCTGCTCTGCATAAAAAAATGCATAATCAACAGTGACCCTCAAATACTGAAGTGTGCACCGCACACTGTCAAGATGTGGCTTGCATGGAACCTGCATAAACTGGCTCTCTAAGCTAATAGTGTAACTCAAATCTAGCCTCTTAATCGTGACATAGATCAAACTCCCCACAATCTTGTTGTACATAGTGGGATCCTCTAACACATAACTTGCATCCGCACTAAGCTTGCCATTTTAATCTAATGGCACCGAGATTGACTTACAATACAATGAGCCATCCCATACTTGGACAACATCCAATGGCACCGAGATTGACTTACAATCAGCCATCCCATACTTGGACAACATCCAATGGCACCGAGATTGACTTATAATCAGCCATCCCATACTTGGACAACATCCAATACATACTTACTATCCCTGTGAAACAGTCAAATACCATAAGATGTGCGAATTACCTCAATTCCCAAAAAGTAACACAAATCTCCCAAATCCTTCATCTCAAACTTCCTTTTGAGAAGACTTTTCACATGCTCAATCTCATCCAAGTTATCACCCCCAACAATAAGATTACCTACATAGATGGTGATGATCAAAATACCCTTGTCACTCTTGTACACATACAAAGAGTGATCTGCATCTACCATATGAAAACTAATAGTGACAAGATACTCAGCAATCTTGTCATGCCATGCTCGTGGAGCTTGCTTCAGGCCATACAAAGCCTTACAAAGCTTACATACATAATCTGGGTGACATGTATCCTCAAAACCAAGTGGCTGATCCATCTACACTTCTTCTTGCAAGTCACCATACAAGAACACATTTTTTACATCCATCTGATGTAAAAACCAGCCTTTAGCTGCGGCCATTGTGATCACAACTCTCACAGTTGCCATCTTTGCAACTGGGAGGAAAAATGTCTCCTCCTCATAGTCAACAATCCCATGTGTATGCGCATATCCTTTGGCTACCAATCTAGCCTTTTACCTGCTTATGCTACCATCATTGTCATGTTTCACCTTATACACCCACTTACAGCCAATAGCTTTCTTGCCTTCAAGCAATGGCACCAATCCCAAGTCTCATTTCCATACAATGCATCCATCTCCTCCTCACTCATCTGGGTTAAACCGGACTTGCAAACCCTCCTCAATCATCTAGACAACTGAAACTAGATTCTTTGTCATATTTATAACATCAAGTATATCTGCAAGGTACTTCACCTTACCATCCTACATAGACAATGGCACATCTCCCCAACATGGGTAATCGGATTACGAGTGTCATCCTCTATTTCAGTAAAACCTCATCTTTCAAGACTCTTCATTTCCATGAACTACTCACCATGATTTTTCATGTGGTTCGAAGCACCTAAATCAACATACCATACATCATCCTTACATGCTACTACATCATTTCCAAACACAGCATTAACCACATGTTGCATAATAACAAACAACTTCTCATTATCCTCATTATTTTTGCTAGAGGATGCATAGTTATTTTGCTGCACTTTTTGATTTCTCATGTCACTCTGTTTCTTATAGCAATCTTCTTACACTTGTCTAGGATTACCATAGTAAAAAAAAGCCTCGTGTCATTAATGCTACCTTTGCCAATTACCACGACCTCTTTGACTCCCCTTGCATCTAAATCGGCCTCTTCCACCTATGTGTTGTTGTTGCAAATCTTGGGACTGTTGCTACTGCTAATTATAATTCTGATTACCAATTTGGTCACCACCTTGGCCACATCCACAACCTTTACCTCATCCTCTAACTTGTGTAGAAGGCCTGCTGCTCTGAACTACTTTTGTTTTGTGAAGGCTTTTGATCTTCACCCAAATTCCTCTCTTCAACAAGCAACATTGACACCAAATCTGTGAAGTTGGGAATGTTCTCCTGAGTTTGAACAGACATCTTAAATGCCTTGTATTGTGGCCTGAGACCACGTAGACACACTTCCACCTTATCATCATCATCAACAAAAACACCAATAGATGCAAGGGATTCCACAATGCCCTTGATCTTCAAGGCATGATCATTCACAAACATATTTTCTTCTCCAAGCTCATTCTTCAACTGAATCTTTCGTGCTTTGGTGTTAGTTTTATACAGCTTCACCAAGGTGTCCCATGCCTCCTTAGGTGACTGGGCATCTTGTATATGCCCAATCATGGTGTCCTGTATATAGTAATAGAAAGCCAATACATGACTTTCCTTGCTCCTTGATTCCAATCCTTGAATTCTTTTACATCTATAGGCAGTTGGATTAATCTCCAGTATCTCTAATGCCTCCTCATGTTCATGATGTAGTCCCAGTAACCTTTTCCCATCAAGAAATTTATCGATATAAATCTCCAATCATGGAAGTTGTTTTTGTCAAGCTTCTTTGTAACAATCTGATTTATTCCATCATTCGACTTCTTGTCTACAACACAAATTTACCAAAAAAAAATAGCACTCTTGTTTGACCTACAAACTGCTATATTCTCTGCTTGCAGAGCGGTACTATACCGCACCAAACTATTACAACCAGCACTGACCTCAATTTGCATACATACACCCAATGGCAACTTTGATACCTCTTTGCAGTACACACACACACAGTGTCTGCACATAGTTTGGTGCGGTACTATACCGCACCAAACTATTACAACCAGCAGTGACCTCAATTTGCATACATACACCCAATGGCAACTTTGATACCTCTTTGGAGTACACACACACAGTGTCTGCACAACCAGTCGCCCTTCCTCTAGTTCAAAAAAATAGAGTTATGTAGAGAATCGAAACTTACCCACAGTGCTCATGAATGCCTTCCTGCGAACTGAAAACAGAGATCCAGACGCGCTCGAAACGTGATTTTTGACCCAAAAATTGTTGCCCAAAAGACCTTATAGTTTCCTTGTAACTCTGCTCCTATATGAAGAAATCTCCTCAATCAGAGTTCGTTTGCCCGGTGCCTCTCGAAGAGCTCCCGACAAGGGTGTAGTAGCCAACACAAAAAAGGGGGAAGAGTAGATGAAGCTCTTACCCTCATACGACTTCTTGTGCTTCTCTTACTTGTCGCTCAGCCCTTAGCATGAAACAGGCTACTTTGATACCATGAAACGATGTAGGGAGAAGAGAGCTTGAGCTCTTGCAAGCACACACACACACACACTCACACAGACCCTAGAAGAGAAGACATAAGGTGAGAGGCTGAAATTTCTTCTTCTTCTTCACAAAAAAAAAGAGGTCTACCAAGAAGATAAAGTGACCAACACACATAATAAAGTATATACAAGTGGTCCATAATGTGAACACGCTAAGTGGAGTGGGTAGGTGTGGACTAGTCGGTGTAGTCCAGCTGTAGAATCTCTGGTGAAGATATGTATGTGCTAGCTACCAAACCCGCCAGCGATGTAAATGTTAAATAGTCATGCAGGCACCTCATGAGTGTCAACTCATGTTGAGCTTGACATCTAAACACAGTAAAGTGTGAGTAGGTTTGTTTGAGTCAAATCAGAGGGTGTGCTGAGGACCAGAGAATCAGCTAGAATGTAGTTGCCCTAGGATCTCTGTGTGGCATCTTGGTTAGAGACTTGGCTCACTCTAAAACTAGCTCAATTGTAGCTATTGTCTATCAGCAGGTGAAGACTGGTTTGTGTGTTTGAAGAAGACATGTAGATTGTCGCTATAGATTTTGTGAAGCTTGAAGTTATGGGTATGAAGACTATGCTTTTTGAAGAGCTATTGCTAGGGTCTACCTGTAGAGGCTCCCTAATCTTTTTGGTGTTTTATTCTCGTATGTTTGAGCCCATGTCTTAGGGATGTTAAGGCACTCATGTGTTTTTTAATCTATTTGAAGAAGTTAGAGAGTTTGGATTGAATCTATTATGAACGGATGCAAAGTTTTTTGATTTGATGTTTTAGTTGATGAATGAGTTACTTTGATTGAGTTGATGGAACACATTTGTGTGTCAGTCTGATGTCTAGGGAGTTGATGCTGAGTCAAAGCTAACTCGGTCGATGTCAAAGATGAGAGGATACAAAGTCAAATAAGGTCAATTGAGCATCAAATGTAATACGAGCTGAAGGTGTGGAGGACTAGGATTGGTTTATCTTGGTTGAAGAGAGAAGTTGTTATGAGTCAGGTCTGACAGTGAAAGAAATTGAAAAAAAATAGAAAACATAGATGTAGACCTAGATACAAGACCTATAAATGCTGGAAACTGATGTTTATTGCTAAAAGCTAAGCACAAGGGAAGCCCATAGGTGCTGTATAATGATAAGAAGTAGAAGAAACTTACTAATGACCTCAACATGATGCAAAAGAATGAGATGAAATAAGGAAAAGGGGGACAACCCTTATATACTCCCCATGATAGCTGGTTGGCTAGTTGTAGTAGCACGTCGATAGCTGGTTGGCTAGTTGTAGTAACACGCCAATAGCATCATAATAGCATAAAAATGCTATAAAAGCATAAAAATAGGGAAAATGCCTAAATAAATATGCACATGTAGGGCCTCATAAATGGCCAATACAAGCATGAAAATGATGCAGTGGACCCTCTAGAGATGATATATTATTCAACACCTCCTCTTCAATGCTAAACACCTCCAAAGTAGCTCTCGTAAGTCATTGGTGAAGAGATCAGCCACATTGTCCTTGGTAGAACAGTAGGCTAGTCAAAGAAGTCCCAACTCAATCCAGACACATACAAAATGATAATGCAATTCAATATGCTTGGATCATCCTTGTATCACAAGATTCTAAGCTAGAGAAATAGCACTCTGAGAATCCGAGGAGATAGTAACTAGGGAAGTGTCAGCACAACACAAATGCTCTAGAATCTGATGAATCTAAAGTGCCTCAATGGAGTAGAGAAGGTAGGATTTATACTCACCCTCGATGGAAGAAGCTGAAACAGTCCTCTACTTTTGAGACTTCCAAGAAACCAATCTAGAACCAAGCATGAAGTAATATCCACATGTAGACCTCTAAGTATCAATACCCAATCAGAATTTGTGAAGCCAACCAAATCAACACCACTAGAGTAGGTGATCCCATAATCTGAAGTGCCTTGAAGATAACACAGAACTTCGAAAGTTTCCTGCCAATGAGACCTTCGAGAAGCTGATGAGAACTGGCTGAGGACAATCATAGCATAGGAGATTTCTGTGGCAAGGTAAAGCAATGAGCCAACAATCTATTAGTACTCTATGGAATCCACCAAGGGTGTATCATCCTCCTCCTTGGATAACTTGGCATTGGAATCCATGGGACAAGAGAGAGGTGTACAATCTGACAACCCATAAAGTGAGAGCAACTTCTTCACATACTTCTATTGAGAAATGAAGATACAATCATCTTTCTACCAAACCTTGAGCCCAAGAAAATAATGTAGAAGGCTAAGATCAGTCATCTCAAATGTCTCTAAATGCTTGGACTAAACTTGTGTGACTAACCCAGTATTATCTGAGCCAGAAAGAATGAGGTCAGCAACATACAAAACAATGACACAAAATATCTCAATTGGAAAGAAGCACATAGAGATTGCTAACAGGATATGACCTCTCAAATCCAAGAGATAACAAGAAGGCATCAATCTTCTGATACCAGGAATGGGGTGCTTGTTTGAGACCATAAAGAGCCTTCTGCAGAAGATACACATGGGTGTCTTTCTCCCTGAATCACAAAACCAAGAGGCTACTCAACATAAACTTCCTCCTCTAAATATCCATTCAGAAATGTAGATTTGACATCCATCTAGAACATGGGCCATCTAAAGTGTGTAGCCAGAGCCAAAACACTCCTGATGGTGGTATACCTGGCTGTAGGAGCAAATGTCTCATCAAAGTCTTCACCTGCCTTCTTAGAATATCCTCGAGCAACAAGGAGGGATTTGTACTTGTCCAAAGTACCATATGCATGAAACTTGACTTTGAAAAACCATTTCACACCAATAACACGACGATGTAAAGGTTGTGGAACCAAAGACCAAGTGTTATTCCTCTCAATATGGGCCATCTCTACTTCCATGGCTCGTTGCCACTGCAGTTGTGAAAGAGCCTCCTCTGGACTCTCAGGCTCATTGATCTCCTAGAGAGAAATCATGAGAGCATAATTCACTGTGTGATGAGATGTGGAAGCCCGGGATGAACATTGAGGTCCAGGGGTGGTGGTAGAGATCTAGTTTTGGAGCTGTGCATCAATGAGACCAAAATCTCTAAAGAGTTGTTGAACCCACCGAGGTAGGCCAGCCTTCCTCTCTCAAAGCGTGAAGAAGAAGATCCAACTACACTAGAGGCCTCATATGATGCTGCTGGAAGTGGTGATGAAGTAAGCACTGAGGAGGTTAATCTCGGAGTCAAAGTAGGATTCGTAGAGGGGCTGGGAGCTATAGAAGCTGGTGCAATAGGAATGGGTGGCTGTAAAGTAGCACCCTACAGTAGGGTTGTTGCAGGGGGAGTAGGAGGAGGAGGAGCTGGACGTGGAAGAGGTATAAGATCACTAGCATCTACCAAGAATAGATCATCTAGAAGGTCGGAAGATGCATCAGGTGGAGAGGAATGAATGCCAAACAAGCTCTTATGAAGCCAAGCATCATGGGGAAATGATGATGTCATCAACCTTTGGATCCCAAAAATGCCACCCTTTGGATCTCAGACTATAGCTTGTGAAGATCATCCTTTTTGACTTTGGTGCAAGTGTGGTCCTCTTATCATCTGGGACATGCACATAAGCAACACAACCTAAAACACAAAGATGAGAAACAAAAGGCTTGTGTCTTGTAAATGCCTCCTCTAGAGTCATCCCCTCAACCTCTTTTGTGAGAGAGCAATTAATGAGATAAACTGAGGTACCCATAGCTTCACCACCCCCCAGAAAGTAAGAGGGAGACCTGCATGATGTAACAAAGCACGAGCCATCTCTTTGACGGTCTGGTTCTTCCATTCCACAACTCTATATTACTAAGGAGTGTAAGGAACTGTAGTCTGTTGGTGAATGCCCTTCAAAGCAAGGAAGTCATCACAAATGGTACAAACTCACCGACCATTATTAGTTTGGAGGAATTATATTCTACCCCCAGACTGATTTTCCCACCATTGCGATCCAAGTCCTAAAACTTGCAAAAGCATCTAGCTTGCGAGCCAAAAAACATACCCAGACTTTGGGAGTGAAATCATCCACATGAAGAAGAAAATATCAAGCCCCTCCAAGAGACTCAACCTCCATAGGTCTCACAAGATCTTCATGTATAAGCTCTAGTCATCGGGTTGCTCAATGAGTGGCCTCCTCTGGAAATGCATCTTGATGATGCTTGCCCACATCATGTAGGATGAGAAGATGTGTGGGAGAGACCTGAGCTGAGGCAGTCCGTTGACAACTTGCTTAGAATGGAACTTCTATAAGGCAGCAATGGGTACATGATCGAAGCAAGAATACCACAGAGAAGTATCTGCCTCAGAAACCAAAGCTATCAAGGGGGAGAAACGCTGATGAATATGGGAATTAGTGTGAGGGATCTGGGAAGAAAAATTGGTGATCTTGTAGAGACCCCCATCATGGACTCCACTGGCCCTGACCATGAACACAAGTGCTGAACAAGCATTTGTGGCAGGTCAAAAAGGGAAAGGCAAGTTTCAGCCAAAGAGTTCAAATTAGAATTCAGGTGTGATGGTGGTTCATCTCAGGATACCAAGAAAGGTGATGGACAGCCCAAGAAGAAGGGCAAATGCCATTACTGTAAGAAGCCAGGTCACTACATCACAGAGTGTAGGAAGAGGATTGCCAAAGAGGGAGAAGGAGTCTGGGATGTCTATAAAATCCGGAGACTGCTTCCTTTGCTGTAGACAGGGATTACTGTTTCTACACATGCAATTATGATGCCTCTTGGTCTTCACAGGTGTCAGGTGTTTTTTTGAAAGATATTTTGGGCTTGTGTACATACGTGTGCATGGCATGTGTGAAGACTTGGCTTTTGAATGCGCTGCCAGGTGTACAGGGTGGACGGTTTGGCTTTGGGCTTGTTTACAGGCCTGTCCAGAATGTGATCAACTGCAGGTGGTATCATCTGTTCGGCCGTCTGAATGTGTACGCATCTTAAAATGGACTGGGCACCAGGTTGTGATTGAAGTGTATGAAGGCATGGGGAGCAATTAATATTGGTGTGGCTAATGTAGCTAGAGCATTGGTGTGAAAGCATAGAGGGTGGCCATCTTCTAGGCCTTAGGGAAAATAAAGAAAAATGAAATGATAATAAACGTGGCCAACCAAAGTAAGACCACGTGGAGGCTAGAGTTGCAGCCAACAACGGCCAGCACGTGAAGGAAGAAATCCAGAAGCTAGCGAGGAGACAAAAGGTGAGAGGCCGCCTTGTTGGTTTTGGTTCTCGGGTGCAGTCGCAAACAGATGCTGAGGAGACCGCCTTGTGGTGGTGAACGCGGCGTGGAAGCGCAAGGGGCCTGCCAGCGTTGGTGAAGCTGCTGTTCGACTTGGCGATGGGCTGGCGATAGAGAAGCAGAGGGCGCAGCTGTGACGGGCATCAAAGGTAGCTGCTGGCGAAAGGAGAAGATGGGTGCTAGCGTCAGGCGCAAGACAAGCGTAGCTGCAGGCGCAAAGGGTCCGCCAGGGGTTCGTGTGGGTTGTAATTGAAGCTGGTGAAAAGCTGTGGGTGGCGGGCGTCAAAAGCTGATGGCTGGTGCAGGTAGCGAGGACAGAGCCGACGTTGAGTGGCTGGTGCAAGTAGCGAGGATAGAGCCGACGTTGAGAGTAGCTGCTGGCGACTCTTGAGGTGATGTGACGTGGTGAGAGACCACAGGGAGGCTGCCTTGAAGTTGGTGGCCTGGCTGCCAGCGCAAGAGGAAGGGTGCTGAAGTCAAACGAAGACAAGTGGAAGGCAACAGACAGAGAGCCAGGGTGGTGGCCGCCTTGTAAAAGGAGGGAGAGGCTTCTTCGAAGGTCAGCGCAGAGCTACTGGGAGGCCTTGGAGGTGATGGTTGTCTCTAAGTGTGGAAGCAAAACAAGGGCTAGCTTGGACTAGGCAGAGCAGCTGACAAGGAGCTGTGAAAGTGGATAAGAAGGGCTGGTGTGGGCCGCTAGGTGAAGCCAGAAGTGGACAGCGTGCGAGTGAAGAGAAGAGAAGGACAGTGTGGCTGCTAGGCTGGTGGGGCCGGTAGCACTGCAGATAAGCTGCAGGTGGCAGAGGATCAGCACACAGACAGAGAGAGAGAGAGAGAGAGAGAGAGAGAGATGTTTGGGTAGCTGCTGCTGGCGACACATACAGAAGTGATGGGCTACAGAGAGTTGAGGGTTAGCTGGTGTGGGCGCCTTCTGAAGAGAGTGGCCGGGTTCTTTCTGGTGTGGTTGGTACAGCATGCAGGCGAGTGGATCATGTGGTGATTGGGGATGTGGTGTATCCTCGATAGTGACAGGCCTGAATGTTTGTAAGTTGTGTGAGTAAGGCTTCTGTGTCGGGAGAAGCTTGTATGAAATGTTTTGACTGGGAATATATTGCTGGGTGTTTATCTTGGTCTATGGTGCCCCTGTTTTATGCTGTCTGTCTGGCGTGGGTGGGTGGTGAAGAGTGAGAAGTGTTCCAGCCGCGGTGGGGCTGGTGGTGCCTCCGGTCGTGTTAGTGTTTCCAAGTTTGGGAGGTGAAGGGCTATAGAGGCAGTGGTTCTTTCTTCTTTTTTTCACCTCACATTCTTCTGGTGCCCCCACTGAGGATAGCTTTGGTGTTGTTCTTTGCCTAAAAGGGCGTATGTCCCATTGAGGAGAGCTCAGGGATTGTTACAGGTTTTCAGGATGTGGTCTTATCCTGAATTTCATGGCAGGAAGGGTGAAGATGTGTGTGACTTTTTGGAGCAAATGGAGTTGGCATGCATTAGCAATCATGTGACAGATGAAGAGTAGGTTTTGAAGCTGATAAAGATTTTTTTGAAGGGAGATGCCCGAAGTTGGTTTAAGGATTTTGAAGCACAGGATGCGGCATGTGAGCTACATGGTGTTTTGACCTTGGACAGGAAGGCCTTTTGGAGCGTTTTTAGCAAATGGAGGATTCTAGTGTGCTTTGGCAGGAGTTGAGCATCTTGAAGCAGGTTCATGGGCAATCACTGGATGATTTTGTGAAGGTATTTACATGTTTATGGAGTAAGTGGTGTATGACATTGAAGCAAGAAGTTCCTCCTATGTTTCTGAAGAAGAGCTTGTTTATTGATGGTTTGCTACCCCATTTGAAGGTCAGGGTTGAGTTGAAGAATCCCAAGTCATTTGATGATGCAGTTAGGGTTGCGAAGGAAAAGGAAGGCAAGGTTTTGAAGCAGATGGAGATGGGTATTTATCCGTATGAAGGTGTTGTGTCTGTAAGGGATATGCATGTGAATTTGGTTGAGGTGGATAAGAGTCCTATGCAAAGTTTGATTAGACAGGAGCCTCAAAGGCCTATACAGGTGCAAAGGGGGATGTTCTATATGCCTTCTGATTTCTTTCCAAAGTCTTTAAAGCAGGTGAAGGTGGATGAGAAGATTGAAGCTAAAGTGGTGGATGAAAAGCAGGATGAGGAATCTAGGTCAAAGTTTGAGACAAGTGCAAATGAGGAGTTGCCAGTGGATTCTTCTTTGGATTTGGATATCATGGCTGTACAGGACAGTGATTTGAAAGGTCCTATTGGAGATCAATTGCATTCGGATCTGGATGACATGCATGTACATGGAAGCAAAGAGGATGATGCCTTGGGATTGGCTGATGATAAGAAGGAAGAGGAGTTGGATATAGAATGCTTTGAGGATGATTCTTTACCAGATGCTACAAGGGAGGAGGATGGGGTAGAGACTTGTGATGAAGTGAAGATGGTTTGTGATGCGGATGTGGAGAGCGTGGAGGAAGATCCTATCATTATGGATTTTCTTGGACAACTTGATGGTGATCTGGTACCTGTGATGATGGATGAAGTGGATGTTTTTCCATTGGATGCATTACGTGCTGGGGAGTCTTTGGACGATGATACCAGGGGGGTTGGCAACACTCAAGAAGGTATGCATGTAGATTTGGCTGATGAAGAGCATTGTGAGGTGAGTATTGTGTTCAAGGATGATGTGTGGGAAGTTGCTAGCCTTGATGAACAGGAGCCAAAGATGGACATGGATGCAGATATGGTTGAGAGTGTAGCTAAGGCTTCTTTGCGTGTTGCTGAAATGCTAAAGACAAAGTGTATGGATGACAAGGGTACTGAGCCAGTTGAGCTGTATGGTTGTGAAGAGATGCCTGAATCACAAGAGCTGGAAATGTTTGTGGACACTGCTGTTGGAGAGGATGTGGATTTTAGTGTGCAGAAAGGTCAAGATGTTGGAACCTGGCCTTCACAGGTGTTGATAAATGGGATGCTAAATGCTGTAATGCCACAGGTTTTGAAGACGAGGAGGTTTGTTGTGGGTGAAGTGGACGTGGATGATTTTTTGATGCATATGGTTGATATTTGGTATGCAGTGATGCAGCCATTGTGTTTCATGGATGTTGGGGAATGGGATGGTGAGTTACAGATGTTTCCTTTTGATCCTGGTGAATAATTATTGGGATTTTGATTTTGCTGCTGAGCATGAATGCTCTAGCAGATGGGGGGTTGGCAAAGTATGTCAGGCGTTTTTCTGAAAGATATTTTGGGCTTGTGTACATACATGTGCATGGCATGTGTGAAGACTTGGCTTTTGAATGCGCGCCAGGTGTACAGGTGGACGGTTTGGCTTTGGGCTTGTTACAAGCCTGTCCAGAATGTGATCAACTGCAGGTGGTATCAACTGCAGGTGGTATCAACTGTTCGGCTGTCTGAATGTGTACGCATCTTAAAATGGACTGGGCACCAGGTTGTGTTTGAAGTGTATGAAGGCATGGGGAGCAATTAATATTGGTGTGGCCAATGTAGCTAGAGCATTGGTGTGAAAGCATAGAGGGTGGCCATCTTCTAGGCCTTAGGGAAAATAAAGAAAAATGAAATGATAATAAACGTGGCCAACCAAAGTAAGACCACGTGGAGGCTAGAGTTGCAGCCAGCAACGGCCAGCACGTGAAGGAAGAAATCCAGAAGCTGGCGAGGAGACAAAAGGTGAGAGGCCACCTTGTTGGTTTTGGTTCTCGGGCGCAGTCGCAAACAGATGCTGAGGAGACCACCTTGTGGTGGTGAACACGGCGTGGAAGCGCAAGGGGCCCGCCAGCGTTGGTGAAGCTGCTGTTCAACTTGGCGACGGGCTGGCGACAGAGAAGCAAAGGGCGCAGCTGTGACGGGCGTCAAAGGTAGCTGCTGGCGAAAGGAGAAGACGGGTACTGGCGTCAGGCAAGACAAGCGTAGCTGTGCAGGCGTAAAGGGTCCACCAGGGGTTCGTGTGGGTTGTAATTGAAGCTGGTGAAAAGCTGTGGGGGCGGGCGTCAAAAGCTGATGGCTGGTGCGGGTAGCGAGGACAAAGCCGATGTTGAGAGTAGCTGCTGGCGACTCTTGAGGTGATGTGACGTGGTGAGAGACCACGAGGCTGCCTTGAAGTTGGTGGCCTGGTTGCCAGCGCAAGAGGAAGGGTGCTGAAGTCAGACGAAGACAAGTGGAAGGCGACAGACAGAGAGCCAGGGTGGTGGCCGCCTTGTAAAAGGAGGGAGAGGCTTCTTCGAAGGTCGGCGCAGAGCTACTGGGAGGCCTTGGAGGTGATGGTTGTCTGCAAGTGTGGAAGCAAGACAAGGGCTAGTGTGGACTAGGCAAAGCAGCTGACAAGGAGCTGTGAAAGTGGATAAGAAGGGTTGGTGTGGGCCGCTAGGTGAAGCCGGAAGTGGACAGCGTGAGCGGGTGCCGAATGAAGAGAAGAGAAGGACAGTGTGGCTGCTAGGCTGGTGGGGCCGGTAGCACTGCAGATAAGCTACAGGTGGCAGAGGATCAGCACAGAGAGAGAGAGAGAGAGAGAGAGAGAGAGATGTTTGGCAGAGGATCAGCACACACACAGAGAGAGAGAGAGAGAGAGAGAGAGAGATGTTTGGGTAGCTGCTGCTGTGGCGACACATACAGAAGTGATGGGCTACAGAGAGTTGAGGGTTAGCTGGTGTGGGCGCCTTCTGAAGAGAGTGGTCAGGTTCTTTCTGTGGTTGGATCATGTGGTGATTGGGGATGTGGTGTATCCTCGGTAGTGATAGGCCTGAATGTTTGTAAGTTGTGTGAGTAAGGCTTCTGTCTCGGGAGAAGCTTGTATGAAATGTTTTGACTGGGAATATATTGCTGGGTGTTTATCTTGGTCTATGGTGCCCCTGTTTTATGCTGTCTGTCTGGCGTGGGTGGGTGGTGAAGAGTGAGAAGTGTTCCAGTCGGTGGCTGGTGGTGCCTCCGCCGTTCGTGTTAGTGTTTCCCAAGTTTGGGAGGTGAAGGGCTATAGAGGCAGTGGTTCTTTCTTCTTTTTTTCACCTCACAACAGGCACTCAGTGTGACTGAGCATGCATGTACTTAGTATTTTGATAGTGGTTCTTCAAAGCATATTACATCTCGCAGGGATTTGTTTTGTAATGTATGCCCTGCCCCAGTTAGCAAGTCCGTTCAGTGTGCCAATAATGCTTCATATCCAGTTTGTGGCATTGGGGAGATTCAGCTCACAGCCATTGATGGCTCTATTCTTCGCCTTACAGATGCCTTATATGTACCAGGGATAAAGAAGAATCTGTTGTCCATTTCTTCTTTAGCACAGTGTGATATACAAGTCAACTTTGATGATGACAAATGCATGGTCAGAGACAAAGCTTATGCTTTGACCTTGATGCTTACTGGTACATTATGTCATGGACTCTATCAATTGGATGCATTTCAGTCAGTGGATCAGTCCGCTTATCATGCATTCACTCTTACTTCAGCTATGGTTGATGCGGAGTTATGGCATGCTCGCATGGGGCATGTAAATTTTGGTAGTCTTTATGCAGCGACATAACATGTTGACAGACCTACCTCCTCTGGAGAAGCCTCGATATCACACATGTGAAGGATGTATTTTGGGAAAAATGCATCAGTTTTCCTTTCCACGTGATCAGGCTCTACGAGCAACTGCAATGTTGCAGCTTATACACAGTGATCTTTGTGGTCCCATGCAGACGAAGTCATTAGGAGGTTGCTTCTATTTTGCTACATTTATTGATGACTTCTCTCATATATGCTGGGTCTATCCATTGACACGGAAATCACAGGTATATGATGCATTTTTGGCCTTTGTAGCACTTGCTGAAAGTCACAATGCAAGGTTAAGACCCTCCGTTCTGACCGAGGGGGGGAATATGTGTCACACATGTTGAATTCCTTTCTTGAGAGTAGAGGTATCAAGCATCAGTATACTACTACTTATACTCCACAGCAAAATGGGGTTGCAGAAAGGAAGAATCGGTCACTCATGGAGATGGCCAGATGTATGTTAAAAGGCAAAGAAGCTACCACATGTCTTTTGGGTGGAAGCTATTATGTGTGCTTGTCATATTTTGAATCGATGTCCCACAAAGGCATTGGTTTCCATTACTCCTTTTGAGGCTTGGCATGGCCGCAAGCCTTCGGTATCACACTTTTGTACTTTTGGGTGTCTTGCATATGCACACATACCCAAAGAGTTGAGGAGGAAGTTGGATGATAAAGCCACAAAATGTATTTTTGTTGGGTACAGCCGTGAGAGCAAGGGCTACCGGTTATATGACCCACTGTCCAAGAAGATATTCACTAGTCGGGATGTGATTTTTGATGAAAAATCAGAATTATCCATGGCTAGTTATGATGCAAATCATGCTGAAAATGATGTGTTTGAAGGTCTACTACCTATGGAGTTTCATTCCATAGTTGGTGATCCAACCCATGAGGGTGCAGAGGGCAGCCAGCTAATCATGAAGGTGGTGCAGAAATTCAGCAGGAGATTGAGCCAAAAGTTGAGCCAAATATGGGGCAATAGGCTCCACAGGTCAGACATATACCTAGATGGTATTTGAGGACATTACAGGATAGCCATCTAGATGCTCCTCTTGCTGGCCGTACTCATAGGGAGACACGGACCAATGAGCATGCACACATCATGGATTTAAATATGATTATGGCAGCTAGTTTACAGGATGATGATAAGCCTGATTCATTTGTGGATGCACGAGACAATGTGCATTGGAACAAAGCCATGCAGGATGAACTTGATTCTATTAAAAAGAATCAAACATGGGATTTGGTTGATCTACCCAAAGGCAAGAAAGCCATTGGTACTAAGTGGGTCTATAAGTTGAAAAGACATGTAGATGGATCCATTGACAGGTACAAAGTCCGTCTAGTTGCAAAGGGCTATGCACAGAAGAAGGGCATTGATTATGAGGAGACATTTGCTCCTACATCCCGTATGTCGACACTTAGGAGTGTCATTGCATTGGCTGCACATCGTGGTTGGGTTGTTCATCAGTTGGACATCAAGACTGCTTTCCTACATGGGGACCTCGAGGAGGAAGTTTATGTACATCAGCCCCCCATAGGTTTTGCAAAACATGGTCATGAAGGGAAAGTATGCAGGCTGAAAAAGGCCTTGTATGGTTTGAAACAAGCTCCACGAGCTTGGTATGCAAAGATAGATGCTTTCATGCTCACTCAAGGCTTTGTGAATAGTCCATCAGAAGCCACTTTGTATGTAAAGAAAGAAGAGAAAGATCTGCTCATCATCATCAGTCTTTATGTAGATGATCTTTTGCTCACGGGATCAAATGATGACAAAATTGCAGCTTTTAAAGAGATACTGCAACAGACATTTGTCATGTCTGATTTGGGACTATTTGGGCATACAGTTTGTGCAAGATAACAGAGGCATTGGGTTGTTGCAATCTCGGTATGTTGCTAAACTTCTGGAGAAGTTCAAATTTCAAGATTGCAAGCCTATTAGCACTCTTATGGAGCCTTGGATGAAACTGTCACTACAAGATGATAGTATTTTATTTGCAAATTCATGCACAGCCCGCGATTGTCACATTGGCAAGCTGTGAAGCGTGTATTTCGGTATTTGCAGGGTACCTTGTCTCTTGGATTGCTTTATCCTAAGGGGGGGTGACATGCAGCTATATGCTTACAGCGATTCAGATTGGGCTGATGATTTTGATACCAGACATTCCACTAGTGGAAATTGTTTCTTTCTTGGCTCTTCATGTATTTCTTCGCTAAGCAAGAAACAGGCCACAGTGGCCACTTCGTCTTGTGAGGCGGCAGAGTACAGAGCAGCCTACACTACTACCGTTGAGTGTGTATGGCTGCGTCGTCTTATGACTGATATGGATATTTCAGTGGAGGAGCCTACACCTATCTCTACTGATAGTCAGAGTGCCATTGCCATGGCCAGGAATCCTGTGTTTCATGCTTGCATGAAACACATTGAGATTCACTATCACTTTGTTTGGGAGAGACTCCAGGAGGCAGGTGATATCAGTCTGATTTACTGCCCTACAGATCAGAATGTGGCAGACATCTTCACCAAGCACTACCACGTCCGAAATTCGAAGCATTCCGCACTGCTTTGAATTTGTTTCCTTTTGGTGGATGATGTACAGTGATCACATATCACTCCAGGGGGGTTTGTTGGGTTTTATGCTGTGTATGCACCCAAGGGAGTGCTAGTGATCATCAGTAGGTTACTGGGGCACTTTTTACTTTAGTTAGTGGAGGTTTTTTCTCCCAGTTTAGCTTAGTTTCACTTATAGCGGTTTATAAGTGGTTTGGTCCACCTGGCACAGTTTATGGCCAGACCATGTGAACACACTTTAGGTCACATCTTTTATATGTGGCTATTGTACTCTTTTTATAATGATCAATATATGAGCAAACGTGTTCCTCTCTCTCTCTCACGCTTCCTGTTGGTGTGCCTTCCAAAACCCTAACCCTAACAACTCTTTCCTACACCAACATCCTCACGT